>NC_133425.1:74030000-74152500 GCF_049350105.2 Macaca mulatta
CCCATCTCTAAGGCATTCAGCATAGTCCTCTTAGGATAACATGAGCGCTCAAGTAATAGTAAATATTACTATGTGTCTCATTTGTTCCCACATGCTCTGGGGTCACTACCAACCTTGGCTTTCACCCACCTGTGGATCTATGACCTTGTCCTTCTCAGAACACCACCTGATACTTATGGGCTCCCCAAGAGGTGCCTCTTGAGAGTTCATAGAGAGACTGTGCTTTAGTAACTCATGATTTTTGCCCTCAACTTGTCTCACATGAGACCTTCCCACTTGTTCCTCTGCTCACGATGACATGTGAGGGCTCCCCTCCATGCCTGCTGCTGCTGGCGCCTATCACTCCTGACCACATTAACGTCTGTGCCCAGGGCCCATTTCCTGCCATTCCCAACACCACTGCCTTCTCCAGGCCTAGGGCAGGGATCACTGTTTCAGAAACATGAGCATATGGAAGCCCCAGTGTGTTCCTTGAACTCCTGATGAGTGAGCTGTCCTCATGTGGTGTCATACTTGGTCATCTGGACCCTGGGGCTGCCTGAG
Source organism: Macaca mulatta (assembly GCF_049350105.2). Classification (NCBI taxonomy): domain Eukaryota; kingdom Metazoa; phylum Chordata; class Mammalia; order Primates; family Cercopithecidae; genus Macaca; species Macaca mulatta. The sequence goes on from NC_133425.1 coordinate 74,030,544, forward strand.
TGTCCCTGTCATAAGGCTCCTCTTGAAACCAGATTGGTGTCTATGGGGGTCATCTGGGAAACCTAGCTCTGGCAGAATCGCTCTCCTGCCAGTTTCCTCCCCAAGCTCACAAGGGGCATTTACGCTTTCTCCCTCTACAAAACCTGCATGCAAATCATCTGATGGAATTGACCCATAGTGGGTGTTCTCCACCAGTTCAACACGCCTGAATTCCGGATTCCAGTTGCAGTCACCACTACTGTTGTTGTGTAAGTATTGCTAGAGATGGCTGCACAATGCCTGGGAAAGCTAGCTAAGCACTGATTGGAAGAAGACCCCAGCTCTTTGTAAAGAACTTTCCAGCCAAGAATGCTTTCAAAAATGGGAACAAGACCCCAACCCCTTATCGGAAACTTTGGAGGCCAGATGTGTTTCAGAAATCAGAAGTTTTCAAATTGTAAGAAGAGAATACACTGCGTATTCTGTGTATTACAGGGGTCAGCAAATTCACAGCCCATAGGCCACATCTGGCCTGTTTTTGTAAATAAAGTTTTATTGCTATACAGCTATACCCATTGGTTTATATACTGCCCATGGCTGCTTTCAGCTACAGTGGCAGAGCTGAGTAGTCACCATAGTAGCTGTATGCCCACAAAGCCTAAAATATTTACTCTCTGGCTCTTTGCAGAAAATGCACTGAACCTTGCGTGTTGTGTCACCCCTGGCGGCAGCACCTTGTAATTAAGCACGTGAATATCTCACATCAGAATGAATGAATATTCACACTCAGTGGGATAAGTAACTTCTGTCGACTGTAGATAGATTTTGCCATCAAATGGTTATTGAAATAACTGTGTTGACAGGCTTTTGGGTTTCACAGAGTCCTTTCAGCTTGGGCATGTAGAGAAATAGATGCACAAAGCAGAGGGAGTCAAGTATAATGACGTGGTCTATTTATGTGTGTACTGTTTTGTTTTTGGTAAAATCATGCTTGTCATCTCTTCAACGCGTCATTTATTCTGAGTCCAGATTACCGCCTTTGGGCCGGGGCCCTGAGGTATCTCCTGTACTCTGGCTGGGGGTGATGGCGGCAGGTCCTCTGGGCCAGACCAGATCCGCCCTGTTCACGATGTCTGTCCTGCTGGCCTCACTTCGGTGTCATTCCAGAAGCTGACCCTGGGGAGCAGATTCAACACCTGCTGGTGTCAATCTCTTAATTTCAGGAAAATATGTGGGTCTTTGAGCTAGAGGGACATAGGTGTATGGCAGATGAGGGACCACCCCCTCCACCTTAGTCCAGTTCCAGGGACTCGCCTTTTTGATACTAAGGCTACCTGAAGGGGTCAGGGGGCCAACAGCATGCTCGGCCTTGATGTATTTTATGTATACTCCGGAAATGTTGAAAGAGTTTTCTTTTTATTTGTTTGGTTTTTTTAAAATTTTTTTTAAAATCGTACTTTAAGTTCTGAAATACATGGGCAGAACATGCAGAGTTGTTGCATAGGTATACGTGTGCCGTGGTGGTTCGCTGCACCCATCAACCTGTCTTTTAAATGCATTCTTAGATTTTCCTTCCCCATAGCTCTTTGTGATGCTTGGTTTAATCAGTCGACACATATTTAATAATCTTTTGCTCTGGGCTGTGTTATATACAGCTCCCTCCCTAATCTTGCTAGAAGGTAGGGCTAATGCATTGTCAGTTCAGAAATAGGGGGTGGTCCTGAGTCTGGGGACACTCTGGTGAAATTCTATGTGTAAAATCATTTGTACAATTTATATTTTTAGCTACATTAAAATGATCATATGTCTGCCATTTTTTTTGGAGGTTGTAAGCTAAGTAATAACATTATAGAAACTCTGCATTATTTGATAGGGCATCATGACTGTCGAAGGTGCTAATGGGAGATCCTAAGTTGCAGGCTCTGCTACAGACATCAGGTCCTGTAGGACACGGGCTGCCTTCGCTTCTTCTCCATGACTGGGTACCTGGTATATAGCTGGGTAAAAAGAGGTTGTTGGGGCTGGGCACCACACCTCACATCTGTAATTTCAACACGTAGGGAGGCTGAGGCAGGAGGATCTCCTGAGATCCAGAATTCAAGACCAGGCTGGGCACGACCCATCTCTACTATAAATTTAAAAATCAGTTGGGTGTGGTGGTGCACAACTCTAGTCCCAGCTACCTGGGGCTACTGGAAAGGCGAGGCAAGAGAATCCCCTGAGCCCGAAAGTTGGAGGCTGCTGTAGCTATGTTTGCACCACTGCATTCCAGCCTGGGCAACAGAGCAAGACCCCATTTCCAAAAAATAAATGAAATAAGTATATAACAAATAAACAAAAAGTAGTTGTTGAAAGAAAAGGAGGGAAGAAATGCTGTCTTAGGAAATCAGTAGGATTTTTTTCTTTTTTTTTGAGACGGAGTCTTGCTCTGTTGCCCAGGCTGGAGTGCAGCGGCGCAATCTCGGCTCACTGCAAGCTCCTCCTCCCGGGTTCACGCCATTCTCCCGCCTCAGCCTCCTGAGTAGCTGTGACTACAGGTGCCTGCCACCATGCCCGGCTAACTTTTTGTATTTTTAGTAGAGACAGAGTTTCACTGTGTTAGCCAGGATGGTCTCGATCTCCTGACCTTGTAATCCGCCCACCTCAGCTTCCAAAAGTGCTGGGATTACGGGCGTGAGCTACCGTGCCCGGCCAGGATAATCTTTAAGAAGATAACATTAGCTATTCTCACTTTCCAAGTAGAATTTCCTACTCTGTGTCTTTGGCCTGGAAAGGGTATTGGTAACAACTGTCTTTGGCTTTCGCCGCCATGTGTAAGCATTCCCATGGCCACACAAGCACACACGCACTTTTGTTTTTTCAATTATATGAGCAAGTAGGATGTTTGTCTTAGTTTTTATGGGCTGCTATCACAAAATGCCATGGACTGAATAATATATAAACAGCGGAAATGTATTTCTCACAGTTCCAGAGGCTGAGAAGTCCAAGATGAAGGCACTGGCAGATTCAGTGTCTGCTGAGGATCTGCTTTTGATCTCATAGATGTCCATCATCTTGCTATTTCCTTACCTGGTAGAAGGGTTGAGGCAACTCTCTGGGGTCTCTTTTAAAAGGGCACTAATGGCCGGACGCGGTGGCTCACGCCTGTAATCTCTGCACTTTGAGAGGCTGAGGCAGATGGATCACTTGAAGTCAAGAGTTTGAGCCCAGCCTGGCCAACATGGTGAACCACTATCTCTACTAAAAATAAAGAATTAGCCAGGCTTGGTGGCTCGCACTTGTAAATCCCAGCTACTCGGAAGGCTGAGGCAGAATTGCTTGAACTGGGAGGCAGCGGTTGCAATGAGCTGAGATGGTGCCACTGTGCTCCAGTCTGGGAGACAGAGGAAGGAGACTCTATCAAGAATAATAATAGTGATAAAGTAAAAGGGCACTAACCCTACTCAGGAAGCCGTCACTCTGATGACCTAATTACCTCCCAAAGTCCCTACTTCCTAATATCACCACTGTGGGGGTTAGAATTTCAACATATAAATTTTGGGGGTACACATTCAAACCACAATAATGTTTTATAATGTTCATTCTGCTTTAATAAGAGACACATTTAAGATAATAGACATGATCTGAGAAGAAACAAAACCCAGCCTGGTGATTCTGGCAGCCTTACCACGTATCATTCACATACACACGGCCATATAAATAGCCTGGACATTCTGTTCAACCCTCCACATCAACTGGTCAATTTAGTCTTTAAAAGGTGATAGGCCGGGTGTGGTGGCTCATGCCTGTAATCCCAGCACTTTGGGAGGCCAAGGCAGGTGGATCGCTTGAGCCCAGGAGTTCAACACCAGCCTGGGTAACATGGTGAAACTCACGTCTACTAAGAATACAAAATATTAGTTGGGTGTGGTGGCATGCACCTGTCACCCCAGCTACTCAAGAGGCTGAGGTGGAAGGATCACTTGAGCCCCGGAGGCAGAGGTTACAGTGAGCCGAGATCTCACCACTGCACTCCTGCCTGAGCCACAAAGAGAGACCCTGTATCCAAAAAACAAAGACCATACTGTGGCTTTGCTGCTTTGCTCAAGCATTCCATGAAATTGATCATTCATTCACAATGCTCAGTGCAGTGACTTTGCTGAGCTCAGGTGGCGGACTTAAGCAGCCACATAAAGAAGCACCCATGGCTTTCTCTGAGGATGTGCTTGTGTGTTTTCTGAGGAAAGCAGGTGAAAATCCCTGAGGGGTATCCCCCAACCCCATGGTAGAAGTGAGTCCCCCTGCTCCACAAGCTTGCATGGCGCTCAGGTAGTCCAGTGGGGCCCCACCTCATTCTTCCCAGTCCCAGGAAATCTTCGTGCATGGCCGTCTTTTCTGTGCTATCTCGGGCTTCTCACTCCTCGGCGCCATCGGCACAGTGCTTCCGGCATCCCAGGAACTCCGTTAATGTTTATTTGGATGATGGAATAATGCTGTCTTGCTGTATTTTGACATTTCTGTCAATCAAAATACTAATCTACCTCTACCTAGCACCTTTTCATGTGCACACTGCCCATCTTTATAACAAACTGTGAGTAGAAAGGACTTTTAATCTTCATTATATTATCATTCATATGAATAACATTAACAATTAGTGTTTATTGAGCCCCTACTATGAGCCAGATGTGGTGTTCGGTGCTGTTCATGTGTTTTTGAATTAAATTTTCATGACAAGCCTAAGAGGCCATGACTCTCCACATTCTGCCTCTGAGAGACACAAGGCTGGGAGGCAGGAAATGACTTACTGAAGACCACAGGACAAATTGGGGACTTGAGTCCCGATCTCTCTGACTCTAAAGTCCTTGCTCTCAAACCTCTGTCCATCTCAAATGGAAAAGCACTGAGGCAGTTCTTACTCTGGACCTTGTATTATTTTGCCTGGGCTGCTGTAGAAATACCACAGGTCAGGTGACTTAAACAACAGCAGTGTAGTTCCTCACACTTCTGGATGTTGGGAGTGCAAGGTCAAGGTGTCAGTAGGGTTAGTTTCTCTCTGGGCCGTCCCCCCAGCTTGTAGTTGACCATCTTCTCTATCTTCTCGTGGAAGACCACAAGAAGATACATATGTGGGTTTGCATACTTACGGCCTCTTCTTGTAAGGGCACTGGTCATATTGGATTAGGGTCTACTGTAGTGACTTTATTTTTACCTGAACTATCTCTTTGAAGCCTCTGTCTCCAAATACAGTCACATTCTGAGGTACTGGGGCTTCGGGCTTCAGCATACAAAGTTTGGGACACAGTACGGCTCATAAGAGACCTCTTCTCAACAGCATCCGTGTTTGATCTGGGGGAACAAAGCTAGAATTGCTTTCCTCCTTGTAATATGTATAATGACTCATGAGAGAATTCCCCCCCATCCCCGTCTTCCCCACCTGAGACCTAAGAGGAAGAGAAGGAAGCTTGCAGTCGTAGCCCTGTGGCCTGTATCGGTCAATGACCAAACACTCAGACCTAGTTGACAGGCTGTATGTGGACACCTTGGATGTGCCCAGCATGGATCTTCTCCAAGTAAGAGGCCTTGGAGTCAGAGAAAGGCACAACTCCGACTGTTGCTGCAAGAACAAAGACTTTAACTAAGATACTGAAATTGCTGGGCAAGGTTTCCTCAACTCTTTATTTAAGTTTTAGGTCAGGTGTGGTGGCTCATGTCTGTAATTCCAGCACTTTGGGAGGCTGAGCTGTGAGGATCACTGAAGGTCAGGAATTTGAAACCAGCCTGGCCAATGGCCTATATATGTGTGTATATATGTGTGTGTGTGTGTGTGTGTGTGTGTGTATATATGTATGTATATATATAGCCAGGCATGGTGGCGTGCCCCTGTAGTCCCAGCTACTTTGGAGGCTGAGATGTGAGAATCGCTTGAATCTGGGAGGCAGAGGTTGCAGTAAGCCAAGATTACCACTGCACTTCAGGCTGGGCAACAGAGTGAGACACCATCTCAAAAAAAAAAAAAAAAAGGTGTAATGCAAGCAGAAAAGGGCACACATTCCAGGTGTATATCTCAAGAAATGTGCACACACTCCCTGCACATGGGTGACCAGCACCCACATGTTATACACAGGATAATTACAGGATCCTGCCAACCTCCTCTTGTCTCCTTGCAGCTCCTGCTGTGATGCCACTTCTAATCTCAATTTTATTATACAATTTGTTAAATATAGAAGTAAATGGAGGCAATAGTGATGGTAAAAAGAACCATGTGAGCTGGGCGTGGTGGCTCATGTCTGTAAAGCCAGCACTTCAGGAGTCCAAGTTGGGAGGGTCACTTGAGGCCAGAGTTGGAGACCAATCTGGGCAACATCATGAGACCCCATCTCTAGCCAAATAAAACAAACCAAAAAATGAGGCATTGTGGCACATGTCTGTGGTCCCAGCTTCTCAGGAGGCTGAGGCAGGAGAATCACTTGAGCTAGGGAGGTTGAACCATGATTGCACCATTGTGCTCCATCTAGCCTGGGCAACAGAGTGAGACCCTATCTCAAAAAAAAAAAAAATTTAATTAATTAAAAAAATAAAAGTAGCAGAACCATAGACCTTATCTTTATCTGAGTTCTTGTGGCCTGTGCAGTACTCCTGATTAACCACGTAACACAGAAAATGAGACTAATCAGCTTCCTCTTCTGCCAGATGGAAGATCATCTCTAATTAATAATGAATTAGAATACCTAAGACAGTATTCAGGACACAGTTGATGAGGATGGTGTACTTAGTAGCTAATGGTGAGAAGGATGAATACTACTACTATACTTTTTGGTTTCTGAAATGAGAAATCTAAGGAACTGGCCTAACCAAGAAGCAGCAAGCTGTTTTAATTGTGCTGTTAGGAGGGCTATTTGTGAAGATACTGAAGAGGATTGGCCCATGGTTTTCTGCTAAGAACCTGCTGATTATCAGTGTAGAATCCCTGGATGGTACCTCCTGTCAATCAGGTGCTTAGATTAACCGGGGAAAACCATTTCAAGGCCAGAGCTTGGTCCCTGGATGGGAGAAGATAGCTGTATCACTGGCAGAGGTGCCTTTGTCATGTACCCTATCCAGACTAGATACTAGACAGTGGGCAGTGTGTGACAGTTTCATGTCTTCTGCCACTTTATCTGGGACTCTTGTCCCTGAGAAGTTTGAAAATTTGGCACATTTTTATATTTATCAGTATACTTCCTGCTTCTTGATGTACTTGTACTACACAAGAATTGATTTTCAAGAACTATGTTTTTTTTTTCCTTTTTGCACACTGATGGGTTAGCAAATGCATATTTGCATAGAAATAATCTTTAGTAAGCTCTGCTGGCAAGTGTGTCAAATTTATAAATATGACTACTATAAAGACATACTTTTAGATGTGGATTTCCTCCTCACTTTCTTTCTTTCAGTTTTCATGTCCAGGTCACTACGCATTGCATATATTTGGTTGGGATTTTGTTTCTCAGTAATTGATTTACCCAGATTGTGTTTCTGGAGATTAAAGCATCTCACTGTATTTTTATTTTTTTCTACATTGCAATTTCAAAATCATCCAACTCAAAGGCTGTTGAAAGGCTCCTTCTGTCGAAGGTAAAGCCTGTGGCAGCCTTTAACTTCCTTTCTCTTCTCCTGCTGCCACCTTGGTCCACGATTTATCTTTGAAGATGCCGGGTTTTAATGGGCAGGGTATAGTGCAGAAACCAGATGGTTTTAACTCACACCTGTGAAAATGCCGGGGATCTGCGAAACATTAAAGTTAATGGCCAGAATAAGGCTGCCAAGCTCGGTGGAATTGTACTTAACTGGCATATCATTCTAGTTAACTGAACTTTCCATTAACTCATGGTTCTATCTTTTCATGCCCCCTGCTAGCCCCCTACTCACAACCTACCCAGTTCCTCCTAGTGGGCAGTTTGCTGCTGCCGTCTTACTTCCTCATCCTCACCCCTTTCATGTCTCCACTGGTAACTGATTTATTTTTTCCCTCTTAGAGTTGGTTATTATTTTCTTCTTCCAGTTGCATCTCTACCTCCACCCAGATACATTTCCATTTTACTTGTATTTGGTAGCCTCCGAACTTGGCTTTCATTGGCCGACATATTCAGTGATTCACTTGCACCTTTAAGCTTGTGTTGTTCTAATTTTTTTTTTTTGAGACAGAGTCTTGCTCTGTTGCCCAGGCCGGAGTACAGTGGTGCAATCTCAGCTCACTGCGAGCTCCGCCTCCCGGGTTCACGCTATTCTGCCTCAGTCTCCTGAGTAGCTGGGACTACAGGTGCCCGCCACCATGCCCTGCTAATTTTTTGTATGTTTTAGTAGAGACGGGGTTTCACTGTGTTAGCCAGGATGGTCTCGATCTCCTGACCTCGTGATACACCCTCCTCGGCCTCCCAAATTGCTGGGATTACAGGCATGAGCCCCTGTGCCCAGACATGTTGTTCTAATCTTTTAGACAACTGAATGTAGGTTTGTCTTTAAACTTGTCCTGTTTTAGTGCTCCTGGATGTCTAATGTCATTCCTGTGCTAGTTGAAGAAAAGTTTTGGCTACCCAGTTGTCAGTTGCTGAAGTTTAACTGTGCATTCTAAACACACCTGTATTTTATTACATCATACCTGGGCAGCATATAATTTTAGGAAAACCTTGAAAAAATATGACTATTTGGACAAAATTTGGGATTCTATCCTTTTTCTTTCCATTCTTCTCTCCTCCTGCACCAAGTTTCTAAGCTCATGCTTAGATAAATTCGGACCCTACTCTGATAAAATGAACCCTTGTGGCTGGGCGCAGTGGCTCAAGCTTGTAATCCCAGAACTTTGGGATGCCGAGGTGGGTAGATCACCTGAGGTCAGGAGTTTCAGACCAGCCTGGTCAACATGGTAAAACCCCACCTCTACTAAAAATAGAAAATTAGTCAGGCTTGGTGGTGTACACCTGTAATCCCAGCTACACAGGAGACTGAGACATAAGAATTGCTTGAACCCAGGTGGCAGAGGTTGCAGTAAGCCGAGATCATGCCACTACACTCCAGCCTAGGTGACAAGAGCGAAACTCCATCTTTAAAAAAAAAAAAAAAAAGTGAACACTTGTAGTTTCTTCCTCTGTTTGGCAGATGGACCCTAAGATGGCCTCAGTGATACCCCACCTCCTGGTATCCAAGGCCTGATGTGATCACCCCTCCCCAACCTTGAATGTAGGTGGGAAATGGGACTCATTTCTAACCAACAGAATATGAAAAAGATAATAGGATGTAAGTTTTTAGATTAGGTTACACTATGTGGCAAAGCGAAGGGCTTTTGGAAATACCATTCAGGTCTTAAATGAGACAGATTTTGAGTTACTGAGAAGGGAGATCATCCTGGGTGGGCCTGACTTTAGGGAAAATCCCTTAAAGAGGAGGTAAAATAAGAGAGACTGTCTCTCCATTGCTGGCTTTGAGAAAGTAAGCTGTCTTGCAGTAAGGAACTACAGTTGGCTTCCAGGAGCTGAGAGTGCCCTAAAGAAGCCAGCAAGAAAATGAGGGCATTAGTCCTATAACCACAAGGAAATGAGTTTCGCTAGCAACCTAAGGGTGCTTGAAGGTGATTGACCATCCCCAGTCAAGCCGCTGATGAGACCACTGCCCCACCAGACAACTAGATTTCTACCTGGGAAGACCCTGGATGGAGAATCCAGCTCAGCTATGCCCAGACTCCTGACCTATGGAAGCTTTAAGATAATAAATGTATGTGGCTTTAAGCTATTAAGCTTTTGGTAATTTGTTACATGGCAATAGAAAATGAATACACCCTGAATAGTAGACAGAGACTGAACATTTGGCTGCACAGCAAGTTCTAAGTTACTCACCAGGTTTCAGAGGAGAGACAGGAATTTGATGACCTTATAAGAAACTTTTACTCTTTGGCCAGACATGGTGGCTCATGCCTGTCATTCAAGCACGTTAGGAGACCAAGTCAGGCAGATCACCTGAGGTCAGGAGTTCGAGACCAGCCTGGGCAACATGCTGAAACCCCACTGTTACTAAAAATACAAAAATTAGCCAGGCATGGTGGCACGTGCTTTTAATCCCAGGGAGTTGAGAGGCTGAGGCATGAGAATCACTTGAACCTGAGAGGCAGGGATTGCAGTGAGTGCCTTGGCAGCTGGGACATTAACGAAGTTGTGAAAGGGGCCTTGATGTTATTAGCTGAGTCACGTCACTGCACCTTCAGCCTGGGCAACAGAATGAGACTCTGTCTCAAAAAAAAAAAAAAAAAAAAAAATGTGTGCTTTTTAAGGAAAGTCCTATTTTTCATGATTTTCCACTATGAAGAAGAAAATAATATACAGTACTGAGATTCATAGGGACATTATTTAAACATACTTCCACCTACAGACTCACATATTGTATAGCATAAAATATCGTCAGGAGCAGGTCATGTGACCAGAATGTGGCAAGGTCTTTGCTCTACAGGTCAAGCTGGGACTTAGTGAGGAGAAATGAGGGGATTTCAAAGTCCAGATTGCACCATCCACTTTATAGATGAGGAAAGTAAGAACCCACAGCATCTTGCACATAGAATTCAATACATGCCCTCCTTCTTGAATCCCATTGACCTAACAGGTCATATGATTTCCATTAGTTTGCAGAGCAACTCAAGGGCAAAAGTGAAATTGGAATTTTGCTTTTGAATTTCTGAAACCTTGTTTTATTTATTTATTTTTTTATCCTTTTTTTTTTTTTTTTTTTTTTTTTTTTTTTTGGCATAGAATCATGTTCCCCTCCGAAAACTCCCTGGGTGCCCCAGCATTATATAGTAAAAGACATGTATTTCCAACTGGCAGGGGCTCTGCAAAGTTTCTCTGCCTCCTCTGCTCACCCAGCCCTAAATAATTGTCTGGATGTTCCTTTTATTGTCACCTCTGAAACAAGATGAAGAATCGGACGGTTTGCTTTAGAACGCATTAACTTCTTTATCACATTAATACTGACTCATATCTTATTTCCCACTTGCAGTAAGAAAACCATTCAAATCTTGCCCTCACAGGACAATATCTTTAATAGCTTCTGTGTGTTTCCTATTTTTGGCTGTTTCTGTATAAACAGACTAATCTAATAGCATACTGAACCCATCTAACTTGGCAGAAATTCAGAAAATCACTCATTTCTATGGCAAGCTCAGATGCCAGGAAGGGGGAAAAAAACCCTCACTTTTATTGCAGAAAGATTTTTCTCAAAGTTACCTTTCATGAACATAATATGTCTATCATTTGGAATTCTCCAGCACCCTGGCTGGAAATTATTTATTGCAGAACGACACAATGGTGAACGAGAAGGTATTATTCCCTGTACGATTTCTGACTTGAATTTGTTTGCCTAAAGGAGCAGGTATCGTATGAATGTGATTTTGAATGCTGGCATGGTGATGAAAGGTGATGTTCACCTGGAGTGCGTACACACAAAGCCCTGTTCAGTTTACCTAAAAGGTAAGAACATCATGGCCCCCTTCACAGCCTGGTTAATGTCCCAGCTGACCCTGAGTTCTACCTCCATCACTGGAACAAGAACGTGTCTTTGGGAAGAGGTGTCCTCCCTGGCACTCTGTTTGATTTGTAGTCACTTCCACACATGGCAGGTCTCAAGCTGTCTGAAGTCTTGGCTGCCATTCCTAAGCTACTAAAACTTTTCTGGAGAACATCACCAATCATGCTGAGGGATCATCTAACAACTCAGCTTTATGAGGACAGCTGCAGTTCTGCCTTTAGGCTGGGGTCACCGGGGTCGCTGCCCCAGCCCCACTCTTTAGCCTCAATCCCTCTATGGCTCCCCTGACTGAGCTCCTTACTAAAGGAGAGGACTCCCTGAAGCCTCCCCATCCAAGGCCAGCATGTTCCATTTGAGGGTAACTGGAACCTGAAATTCCCCCCCAAACAATCAACCTACTACTAGGATGCCATATGCTTTCCTATGTGCTGTTGTTTAATTTCAGTTGGTACATGTTTTATTTTTTGAAACAGACTTTATTTGTTAGAACAGTTTTAGATTTAAAGAAAAATCAAGATTCTAGTACCAAGTTCCCATGTATGTAACATCTAGTTTAATCCTGTTATTTTAATATCTTATGTTATTAGGTACATTTATTAAGATTAAATTATTGATACTGATATATTAGGTTGGTGCAAAAGCAATTGCAGTTTTTGCCATGAAAAGTAATACTTAATAATAATACTAGGTTGGTGCAAAAGTAATTGTGGTTTTTGCCATTAAAGGTAATGTGGTTTTACTTTTGCAGTTTTTGCCATTACTTAAAAGTAATTACTTAAAAGTAATGGCAAAAACTGCAATTTCTTTTATACCAACCTAATACTGTTATTAACTAAAGTCCATCGTTTATACATACTGCTTTAGGTTTTTAAAAATTTTTTTTACCTAATGACTTTTTTGTGTTCAGGACCCCATCCAGGATACCCCTTTTTTTTTTTTTTTTTGAGATGGAGTTTGGCTCTTTTGCCCAAGATGGAATGCAGTGGTACAATCTTGGCTCACTGTAACCTCCACCTCGCAGGTTCAAGTGATTCTCCTGACTCAGCCTCCCGAGCTGCCAGGACCCCAGGCATGCACCACCACACTCAGCTAATTTTTGCACGATACCACACTTTATGTAATTGTCAGATCTCCTTAGCCTCTTCTTGGCTGTGACAGTTTCTCAGAATTGTCTTTGTGATGACCTTGACAGCTTTGAGGAGTGCTTGTCGGGTATTCTGTAGGATGCCCCTGTGTTGGGATTTGTAGGATGTTTTTCTCACGAGTATACTGGAGTTAATGAATTTCAGGGAGGAAGACCCCAGAGGTCAGTTGTCATCACATCATATCAAGCAGTCCACCTTCATCATGACTCTTCACTGTTGATGGGGACTTTGATTCACCGGGTCAAGGTAGTGTTCATCAGATTTCTCCACTGCACACTTATTCTTTCCCTCTACTTTCCACACTCCTCTCTTTGGAGGAATGTTGCTCTCCCCAGCTCACACTTGTGGAGTGGGGGTTTAATCTTCTCACTCTTCGAGGGTAGAGTATCTAAATAAACTACTTGGAATTCTGCATGGAATATTTGTCTCTTCTCCCCCATTTATTTATTTAATCATTTATTTATATCAAGATAGACTCAGGGACTTTTATGTTTTATGTTATAATCCTATACTACTTTATTTTGTTGCTTACATTTTTCCAGAGGGAACAATTTGGCCTTCAAAAGTTGCTGCTATTGGCTCCTGTGTTCTTGTGAGGTACACCCATCACGGTGTGGTGTGATTTTTGGTTTTGTTTTCACTCCTTTTTTGCTTTTTGTGCCTCCTCTTCCCTCCTCCCCACCCCTCACACATACACAAAGGGCCACATGCTACTATTATTTCTGGAATCTCAGCCATATTCTTCTTTTTTTTTTTTTTTTTAAATAAAAATCACGGTAGAGCAGTAGGCAGTGTGGGTGAGTTTTCCCACTTTACATTTTACTTAGCATAATTTAGGCCCCTTTCAGGCCCCTTTTCCTCCAGAGCCCCAGGTATGTTTGCTACCATACCTCCCCAGGGGATAGCCCTCCAAACCTGCTTGGCCACATAGCCAGGTCTTTAAGTCCCAAAGGGAGGCCATCACAAACTACTCAGCACAGAGAAGACCCAAATCCTAATCTTGGCTCAACCCCAAACTCGGATAATTCATTTTTACCTATGTCCTCTCTACACCATGGTTTCTTCACTTTATGACAAGGGGTTTGCCGTGGCTGGTCTCCAAGGCCCCTTCCAACCTTGACATTCTATGATTCTGTAAGTCTTTGAATAATGGCCCACGATGCCAACAAGAAGTAACCAATGAGACTTTGGGTGTTCTGTTGGAAATCTTGGTAAAATCACATAGAGAAGGAGATGAAAAAGAAGAAAGAGGAAAAACTGGACTTATAAATAGGAAGACAAAGAATGAATGTGAACTGGGGAGAGAAGAGTCATAGACAGGGACAAGAAATAAATAACTTTGATGCTAATACTGGGAAAATTCTGGAACAACATGGAGGTACCTCTGTTAACTCCATTTCATTTTGGAAAAGTCTACGAGACAAAAGGTGCAAAGCAGAGTATGCAGTGATTTCAGGTGTGTTGGACTCTGACAAGATGATGCCAACTTGGACAACGTCAGTCAACATCAAATGTCTGGATCAAGAGAGGCAAGAATCCCATGGATTTGGCATTGGCCAGAACTTGTCTGGAATCTTGTTTTCTGCCTTGAGTGTCACCTGTTGAGAGCTCTGTTGACAAACTGGCATTTATCCTTGGGAGAGTAGCCTCAGGACCAGGGGTGAAGAGGAGTTCAGTAAACTGTGTTTAACCCAAAGAAAGACACACGACGTGTCAGATTTTGTAAGGATTTTCAAGGGGCAGTAGATGGTGGCCCTACAGTGCAATGAACCTTCACACCAAGGATCTGCTTCCTTTGTTGGAGATGTAAAAGCAAAGGCTGGATGCTTGGAATTATCATGGCTGCTGCCTAAGCAATGCTACCTTGAGTAGAAGGTTTGGCCAACTATGGACTAAGGCCTCTCCCTCATGTCACATTGAATGGTGCTAATGTTTCCTGAAGTTTCCCTTTCTTTTCAGTTCAGTGTTTTCAGAATCTCAGCCTTCCAGCAGAATCCCCTTTGTTTGCGCTAAATATACATTCCCAAGCCCTGTGTGGCCATTCTGATATACTAGGTCTGGGGTTAGGGAGTTGCGAGTGCCGAGAATCAGTCTTTCTGTCAAGCTCCCGAGGTGATCTGATACATACATGGAGCTGAGAAGTACCCTCCTAACAGGATTGCCAGCTTCTTAAGGATAAGAACCATATTTTCTTCCTTTTTTTGTGTGCCTCCCCATATAAGGATAATTACACAGAATAAGCACTGAGATGCCTGTTGATGGATTTATTCCAGCAAATTTTTTTTTAGCTCTCTTTGTCTGGAACTTTGCAAAATAAACACCATGGTCACCCTATGCTTTGTGAGTGGTGTGCTAGAATGGAATTTCACTGTTTTAAATTCGGGTTTAATTTCTTGCTTTCAAATGAATTATGAAAGGAAGAGGAGAGACCTTTGGAAAAGTCTGAATGTTGATGTCGACGACTAGCCAGGCGCTTCCCTTCCAGCTGGTTTTGTGAGGGATTAAGAGGCCACTGTTGTGAATCTCCCATTAGTGATGGTCCCAGGCCCCCTCCTCATTGTGCATTTATCTTACAAGGGGCATATTTAGGAGATGTTTCCGTTCTATTTTATCTGCAGAATTACTTTCCATTCTCAAGTCTTTTATATAAGTATTCCCTTGAACCCGTTCCAAAAAGTGGATTTTTAACCCAATAGACCATAACTGCAGTGTTTTATCGTGCATACATATTTCAAAATGTGAATGTAAGTAGATTTAGCAAAGTTAAAATAAAATTAAAACTTTTCAGAGGGCACCGCTGCTCGCTTTCCCATGTTGAACTTTTCCCTTTGGGGTTCTTGTGCCATTTAAAACACTCTAAAAATGGGAAGACTTTTCTCTTGGGTATTTTTTTTTCCTCCACAAGGGATGGGGTTCAGAAGATATTGGTGAGGTTAGGAACCTTTGTCTCCCAGGAGCATACTTGATAGCAATGTAGGATGAATTGCAAATCTGTGAGTTAGTGCCATATATAGCAGTGTTGTTGGTAAGATTTCTCACTGGCATCTCTGCTTCCCCTGTTGACTCTCTTGAAATCCCTTCCTCAGGCAGAAGCTGGAGTCATTTCTCTAAAATAGAAATCTGATCTTGTCACCACCCTACTTGCCACTCCCTGCTTAATCCCTTCCATGGCTCACCATATCTCTTAGGATAAAATAACAAGATCCTTTCCAGGGCCTGCAAGACCCCTGCCAACCTCTGCAGCTTACTTTGTACCACTTTCCCCAAGAACCTGTTACCCACGCTGCTCCTTGCCACAGGGCCTTTGCACTGGCTGTTGTCTTTTGCTAGAGTAGTCTTCCTATCCTGCTTTAGCTAGTCAACTCTTTCTCATCATTTAGGGTTCAAATGCATCATCACTTTCTCTGGGGTGCAGGGGTCTTTTATGTAAGTATTCCTTTGAACTCATTCCAAAAAAGTGGATTTTTAGAAATAGGAAAAAAAATTAGAAAGTTAACTGAGTTCCAGTTTTTAGATAATTATCAAAGAAGTAGATTTTTAGAAATAGAGAATTAACTTAGATTACAGAAAATTATCCAGACTCAGTTAATTTTCCCTTTTCCAGCACCTATTTTGGTCCTCCCCACTCCTCTTCCCTGGCTTCTGTTTTCTCCTTAGCACTTACTATGTCTCACTCATGTAGACTTGAAGCTCCACATGGGCAGGGATTTTAGTCTATTTCATTGAGAATCTGCCACCAGTCACTGGCCCATAGAGAGTCATCAAAAATAATTGTTGAATGAGTGAATGATGTTGGCATGAAGATTGTGTATTCCTCACCTGACTGTAAGTTTCATGAGGCCAGGCACCAGGGTCCTATTTTGCTCACTGTTGCTGTGTGGGAAGGAGTTAGTACAGCAGCCTGTTGCAAGCTTGGCTCTTGGCTGCATCTGGGAACTTGGATTTTAGGAGGGCTGTCGCCATTCCCAGATCAGATAACGATGGCTCACTGTGTCTAGACTGCTTGTACCAAAAATAGGGCTCATGTGGAATACCTGCTTTCCTTTGTGGAGGCTGGAATTTTGGTACATGCTCCAGAGAGGGTGCCTACATGACCAGCTTCCAATAAAAACTGTGGACACTGAGTCCCTAATACGTTTCCCTGGTAGACAATACTTCATACATCTTTTCATAGCTCATTTCTAGGGGAGTAATTAAATTCCTCCTGTGTGACTTCACTGGAAGAGGCCAAATGGAATCTTGTACCGGGTTTTCTCCAGACTTCGCGTCATTCCCCATTTCCCTGTGCTCATTTTGCCTTGCATCATTTTGCTGTGATAAATCTCAGCCATGAGTGTGACTATATGCTGAGTCCTATGAGTCCTCTTTGTAAACCACCAAACCTGAGCTGGAGTTTCAGTGCCTGACACAGTTGTATTCCTAAGACATAGTTGGGACCAGACCTCAAGAAAATAGCCAACAAATACTGACTGAAAGAATGAAAGAGGCCATATGCAGTCAGCCCTTCCTCTCTCTGGGTGCTCCATCCGTGGATTTAACTAATGACAGATTAAAAACATTCAAACAAATACACGGAGGGTGGTATCTGTACTGAACACATACAAACTGCTTTTTTTGTCTTTATTCCTTAAACAATCCAACATAACCACTGTTTATATCATGTTTATATTGTACTAGGTATTATAAGTAATCTAGAGATGATTTAAAGTATACGGGAGGATTGCATACATTATATGCAAATACTATACAATTTTATGTCAGGGACTTGAGCATTTGTGGATTTTGGTGTTTGGTGGGGGGTTGGGGTTCCTTGAACCAGTCCCCATTGGATACTGAGGGACAACTAACTATACAGATCACATTTAGTAGTGGACGCAGGTCAGTTGTGCCATCTCATCCACCCCTTCCTCACCCAAGATTCTTCATGGCTTGTGTCAAGGCCTCACCACATCAGAATATTTCTGCCCATGGTTGCTGAGGCAGAGCTGGACAGGTCCAACATCCACTCCCCAGAAGAGAACTCTAATTGACGCTCATCAAGATATTCCCACTATGGCAAACTGTGGAAAAATTAGGACAGATGTATGACTTGTTTCATATAAAGCTAAATCAGTTTTATTTATGTGATTGTCCTTTATTCTGAGATTATGTTCAACAGATATTCTCAGTGTTAAAATATTCTTTTATTATTTTTTATTTTTCAGATAGATTCTGGCTATGTCACCCAAGGTCTAGCACAGTGGCATGATTTCGGCTCACTGCAGCTTCCTCCTCTCAGGCTCAAGAGATCTTCTTGCCTTAGCCCTCCAGGTAGGGCTACATGTGTGCGCCACCATGCCTGGCTGTTTTTTGTAGGAACAGGGTTTCACCATGTTGCCAAGGCTAGTCTCTAACTCCTGGGCTCAAGCAATTTGCTCACCTGGGTCTTCCAAGGTGTTGGGATTACAGGTGTGAGCCACCACACCCAGCCAAAATATTCTTTTCAAAGTGATTAGAAGTAGAAGAAGCTTGCTCTCTTTTTATTGGCACTTCTGCCTTATATGCACTTTCGGATTTAAATTATTCCGTCTTTTATGAAATGACAGTGTTTGGAGGTGGTAGATGTTTTTTAAGTCTCCTTACTTGGAAAAACAAAATAAAGTTGACAACCTGATTTTGGACCTCCCAATTCTTTCTAAAAAAAGAGTCTTCTTGGTCCATGAAATCCAGAGGAGGTCAAACTAGCAAATTTGCAAGTAGTTGCTTAATAGATAAACAGTTAAGATCAAGAGTCAGAAATATCTGGGTTGAATTCCAGTTCTGTCATATTAAGTGACAGGTTGCAGAACGACCCCATCTTTCTGAGCTGTTTTTGTATCTCTGTACGACGGGGTTAATACTACTAGTATTTGCTTCCAGGGATTGTTTTGGAGGGGAGTGAGGAATAAATGATATAATTAACTAAAACATGTAGAATAGTATTTGACACAGAGTAGGTCAGCATGCCCTAAGTATTAGAGTCATTATTGAGTTATTCTGCTACATCTGCATTTGAGTCCTTTCTTTTGGACTTTCCTACTTACGTTGCAGATGTTATTTTTATTTATTTATTTTTTTTTTTTTGAGACGGAGTCTCGCTCTGTCGCCCAGGCTGGAGTGTAGTGGCGCGATCTCGGCTTACTGCAAGCTCCGCCTCCCGGGTTCACGCCATTCTCCTGCCTCAGCCTCCCGAGTAGCTGGAAGTACAAGCGCCTGCCACCTCACCCAGCTAGTTTTTTGTATTTTTTAGTAGAGACGGGGTTTCACCGTGTTAGCCAGGATGGTCTCGATCTCCTGACCTCGTGATCCACCCATCTTGGCCTCCCAAATTGCTGGGATTACAGGCTTGAGCCATCGCACCTGGCCTAAATGTTATTTTTTTGAAGAGGGTGTAGGCCAAGAAAGGGGTGGGAGAAATGAGGAAGGGGTTGATATAACCCCTTAGTGTCCTCCTCATTACCACAGACCCTCTCTTCCTCCACTTACTTACTTGGCCAATTTTATTTTGTTTTATTTTATTTATTTATTTATTTATTTAGGTAGAGTCTCATTCTGTCTCCCAGGCTGGAGTGCA
The DNA here is from genome assembly GCF_049350105.2 of Macaca mulatta. Classification (NCBI taxonomy): domain Eukaryota; kingdom Metazoa; phylum Chordata; class Mammalia; order Primates; family Cercopithecidae; genus Macaca; species Macaca mulatta. The sequence continues at coordinate 74,049,786 of NC_133425.1, forward strand.
ATGGTGCTATCTCAGCTCACTGCAACCTCTGCCTCACAGATTCAGGTGATTCTCCTGCCTCAGCCTCTCGAGTAGCTGGGATTGCAGACACACGCCACCACGCCCAGCTAATTTTGTATTTTTAGTGGAGTTGGGATTTCTCCATGTTGGTCAGACTGGTCTCGAACTCCTGTCCTCAGGTCATTCGCCTGCCTCAGCCTCCCAAAGTGCTGGGATTATAGGCGTGAGCCCCCGCGCCTGGCCTACTTGGGCAAACTCTTACCTGATCACCTTCTCCACCCCCCCTACATGTAAAAGAAAGGTAGGACCATGTTGGGGAGGGATCGAACATTTATTATCCCCATTTTACAGATGAAGAAGTTAAGGTGGCCAGACATGGTGGCTCACGCCTGTAATCCTAGCACTTTGGGAGGCCGAGATGGGGGATCACTTGAGGTCAGGAGTTCGAGAGCAATCTGGCTAACATGGTGAAACCCCATCTCTACTACAAATACAAAATCAGCCGGGCGTGGTGGCGTGTGCCTCTAATCCCAGTTACTTGGGAAGCTGAGGCAGGAGAATCGCTTGAACCTGGGAGGCAGAGGTTGCAGTGAGCCGAGATCGTGCCCCTGCACTCCAGCCTGGGTGACAGAGCAAGATTCCATCTCAAAACAAAACAAAAGAGAACAAAAAAAGAAGAAGTTAAGGATTGGAGAGCATAAGTATCTTCTGTGGGGATACCCAGCTAGGCAGGGACAGGGCAGGGATTTGAACCTAGGAGCTCTTGGATTGTGATTTTTTATTCACCCCTCCCTCTCCACCCTTCCTGTCTTCAAGCCTTAGCAGGTGAAACTGCATTTTGTACCACATGACTTTAAAACAGAACCACAAGTTCAGAACTTTGGTTAGGTCCCACCTGTGTTCTCTAGCTAACATACAGCAACACTGGTTTCCAACCTTTCATTGTGCGGGTTTCTGATGAGTACGCTGGCAGGCCTCTGGCTTCAGAGATGCCACTACAAAGGTCTCCTCCTTTTCATAAACAGATTGCTGCAAGGCCCGCTTCTCAAGAAAGCAACTTGTGCTACCTCCTGCGTGCTTTTATGCTTCACTGTGAAGTGCAAAGTTGGGCTGGCAGGCCTGGCTTTCTTCTCCGCTTTATGTATGATTCATCAAGAGGACTGCAGGCTGTGGTATGCGGTGCAACCCAGGCTGTGTTCCCAAGTGCATCAAACAGGGATTGGGACCTGTTTTCCTTCCCACTCACATGTAGGTCACCTACGGGAGCAGGGGAGGAACCATCTGAGGTTTTTTTTTTTTTTTAGGTTTTTCATTGCTGAGAACAGTTCCAGCTCTGCTGACCAAAGGGCTGAGCGTCCTTTTGTTAGTCTGACCCCGTAGAGAGCCCAAAGAGGCAACCCTCCGGCCAACTGACAGCCAGCTGTGGGGTTGGACACCCTGTTTTCCACACCACTGAGCACTCTTGAACCCAGAGAAGGTGCAGGTTAGAGATGCAGCTATATACTTCTGTACCATGAGAGAGACCTTTGTGTACGTTTGGAATAAAAATTTTTAGCATTAGTGATTCAGTTTTTTGTGTCTAAATACAAATGTCCAGGAGAATAGGAACACCATAGTGGTCAGCTAAGAGCAAGCAGTTAGTTTAGTGTATGACAAGTATCTCATTATAAATGGATGCTGAAATGCCCAAGCGTGGAAATGATACGCTTCTGCTTTTATTTTTAAGTCATCCTTATAATATCTCTTTCCCTTATTCCCTCATTCAGGCACAAAAATGCTGTTTGATTGGGAGAGCAAGTGGAGCTGTTAAAAGTTCTAGGGACGGTCGGGCATGGTGGCTCATGTCTGTAATCCCAGCACTTTGGGAGGCTGAGGCAGGTGGATCACAAGGTGAGGAGTTTGAGACCAGCCTGGCCAACATGGTGAAACCCCGTCGCTACTAAAAATACAAAAATTAGCTGGGTGTGGTGGCGGGTACCTGTAATCCCAGCTACTCGGGAAGTTGAGGCAGGAGAATCATTTGAACCCAGGAGGCGGAGGTTGCAGTGAGCCAAGATTGCGCCACTGCACTCCAGCCTGGGTGACAGAGCGAGACTCTGTCTCCCAAAAAAAAAAAAAAGTTCGAAACCAGTGGATCCTGCCGATAAACATCATCCAGACAGAAGGAAGCTGAGCACCAATGGTTTAGAGACTCAGCACCAGACTGGAGAGAGAGAGAGTGTGTGTATGTGTGTATGTGTGTGTGTCTGTATGTGTGTGCGCGGGCGCATTGGTGTGTAGGTGGGCTTGAGAAAAGTGCTGACTTTGTGAACAAGGAGGAGGGAAAAGGGCCCAGAGCAGTAAAGAGCCTGTAAATAAATTTATCCCAGCCTCAGCCCCATGCATTCACTTGAGATTCCTCATCCAACCCTGACGGCTTCCCTGCAGGACATATTCTACCCCCTCACAGATAGGAAGCCTTGCCCAATGTGATTACATCAGGAAGTAAGATTTCAAATCTCAATGTGCCTAATGCCAAAACTGTACCTCTTGCCACTCAACATCTGCAGTCAAAGGCTCCCCAACTCAGGATTTGCTGGGGTCTGGCTCTGGGCTATTGGAATTAGATGCATGAGACCCTTTCCATCTAAACCTTAAGTGTTTTGCCTGTTGGACAGATGCCTGGTTGTCCCTTTAATCCGTTGTCCAAAAAGCCTGAGGAAGGATGGCAGGTGGACTTGGATCTTGGCCACCACCTTAGATCCTGATCAGGGGACCTCTGCGACTGCTCACCTGGGAGGAACTCCAGGAGCTCTGATGTGTTGTCCTTGACTGGGCAAGAAGGGAAGGAGAATTGTGAAACATGCAGAATTAGAAGTCATGCACCTGGGTTTGTATCCTGGCTGTGCCACTTATTTTCTGGTGGGTGGAGAGGGCAGACAAGTTGCTCATCCTCTGTACACCTCAGTTTCTTCATGTGCAAAATGAAGATGTTAGTTGTTTCTTTATTCAAGGGTTGTTGAGAGGACGAAGTGCTAAAAATGCTTGAACAGCATTTGCACAGGCAGTAACACAGGAAGTGCTCCCTACTTAGCGTGGACAACATCATCTCCGTCCACATCAGTGTTATCATCGTCGTCATGAAAAGCCCTGGCCATCATTTTGCCTTTGACCTAGATGGCCATGTTGGAAAAACAGCTAGTGGAAGGCATGCCCAAATCTCAGAAGTTGGCCTTTCCGTGCAGATGTCATTGGTGGCCATTGTAGGGGAAAAAGATGCTTTGGAAACCAGGACGCAGAGAAAAGTACCTCGTATTACACAGAGTCAAGAGAGGTCACTGTGGAAGTACAGAAGAAGCCTTGGCCTAATTGCACGGATAATACAATTCCGTAACTCATCCTGCCAACACGAAGGTAGATGGACGATCCCTATCCTCGCTGTGGAACATTGCCCGTGTTTTCCTAGGAGAGACATCTGCACTCCAGTAGTGATTAAAATGCCTTTGACAGGCTCTTGCTATTAAGAGTTTCTGGCTCCAGTTTAATAAAAGGTAGTATATTATAATGGAAACCAGGTTATTATTGATAAGGACTAGACATATTATAAACCAGGTTAAAGCTTTGATAATCCCACATGCAAGGGGAGGGAGCTAAGGGTTATTGCAAACCTACTATGTGTCAATTGCTCTAGTAGACACCTCAGAGACATTACAGCCAAAGAGTCCCACCTTTGGATAAACCCAGTTTGGCCTCTCTGATATATTAATATATTTAATCATCAGACTTTCAGTGTTAAAGGAGATTACAGTAGAGGCGTCCAGTTGATTGGGGAATAGTTGCTGCGAATGATAAGCTCTTTTGAATAAACCGATACTGACTTAATGAGGTTCTGCTGTGTATTATCTTTTTTTCCTAATAGAAAATAGAGTGGCTACCCTCCCCATCCACCGTTTGCTTCCTGGTAATGACCCTCTTTTCTCTCACTCCATGGGAACTTTTAAAATTGATAAGTAATGGATTTTTAGCCTCAAGTTTCTGGAATTCTAAGAGGGCCTGAAAGGTAAGTGCTCACTTACCGAGATGTGTGAACAAAAACAGGCAGCCTAGCTCAGCAAGTAAGAATGGAGTGGCATCTCCCCGCCTGCTCTGGAGTCATGCGTTTGCTTCTGGAAGGGCATCAAGAGGCATTCAACCTCCTGTTAATTTGGTTGCTTCTTCAGATACCCTCTTCATGGTGCAGCCCTGAGCTGGAACATTTAAAGACCAGTTGTTAAGGATCAATGTGAGAGCCTGTGCATTGGTTAAAACTCCTTATCTGGCCATAGAGGGTGGTGTGGTTTGGACGCGTTCCCCTTGTCTGTCCAATTCCCAACAGAGGCAAGTGCACATCTGAGACAGGTTGAGGGTTCAAGCTGTCCAATCCCTGCTCATCTGCAGCACACCCAGGAACGTGGACTAATGAAAAATAAATTGCACGCCTGACATGCCCATCACGCTGCCCGCATTTTCTAATCATCACAATAACTCTGTGGTGAGAAATATTTCTGCCTGTAATCCCGGCACTTTGGGAGGCTGAAGTGGGCGGATCACTGGAGGTCAGGAGTTCGAGACCAGCCTGGCCAACATGGTGAACTCCCCGCCACCAACGCCCCTCCCCATCATCTCTACTAAAAATACAAAAAATAGCTGGGCATGGTGAAGGGCACTTATAATCCCAGCTACTTGGGAGGCTGAAGCAGGAGAATCTCTTGAACCCAGGAGGCGGAGGTTGCAGTGAGCTGAGACAGCGCCACTGCGTTGCAGCCTGGGCAACGAGAGTGAAACTCTGTCTCAAAAAAAAAAAAAAAAAAAAAAAGTTCCTGCCCCCACGTTACAGATGAGGCTTTTAAAGATACCCAGCCACTGGTCCACAGTGATGTGACTCATCAGTGGTCCACCTGACATAGGAAATTCGGTTGCTTTGGAAATTTTGGTTCTACCACATCACCTTTCCTTACTCCCTGACATCATTCCCAGATCAAAGAAAGGTAAAAGAAGGAAGGACTGGAGACATTGTTTTCCTGTATGCTCCTTGATAAAGGGCTCAGAGCTAAGCACAGAGTAGGTGCTTAAGCCCTTCTGTTTGAAAGGAACTTTAAACATCTTTGGCAGCAGCTAAGAGTGTCAAAATAGAGTGATGTGTAGGGGACCTAGGGCCTGGGTAACATTGTCCCGGCCCAGGGCCTACTGTGGTGTGTGTGTGTCTCTACCTTCCAGTCTTTAGGAACGCGGAGAGGGGACCTCTGTAATTGGTACCAGCATCCATGAGTATGGAGGACTTTGCTTCCTTGCAGGGTCAGTCCTTCCTCTGAGTAGGGGGCAGGGGTCTCCATGCCATCTTCCACTAGGTAGGCCCAGAATCACTTTCAACTTGGTCACCTGTCTGTGCAGTGTTTTGAGTTCTTCCCTGGGAAACTTGCTCACATCATCCACTTCTCTCTAGGTTCTCCGTACGGCTTTCCCGACTCCAAGCTAAGCTCTTCTGTTAGTTATTCTAGTAACTGTCCAATATCAGGCACTACCCTCAGCACTGTTTCCCATGGCAATTATTTTACATGACAGTTTAAAAAACAGGAACATTCTATTTGTATTCGCATTTTGCCCACAAGCCAATGAAGGCTCGGAGGGGTTGAATGGCCCAAGTTTTGTTAAGTGGCCAGGGGCAGAGTCAGGAGCTGAACCCAAGACATAGGCCGAGGAGTCTGTGTTTGTTCTTTAAACCCCGCGATTCAGTCGCCCAGCTCTTTTCATTCCCTGTCCTTTCCCCCCTCTGGCTGGGTCTGTCTTTCCTATCCCTACCACTTTCCACCACCATTTTTTTGTTTGTTTGTTTCCTCTGCAAGCAGCATCTGAAAGGCTCAGACCCAGCCTGTCGGCCTTGGACTCTGATAAGATCTCTCTGTGCTCCTTTTGTCTGGGCTGTACCTGCCTTTTCTGGATGACCCTGTTAATTGCAATTGACTCTCATAGAATGCGGGTAGCAGTGCCCCTTGACACCAGACTAATGCTTCTGACTTTTCCACCATGCCCCAGCAGCAGGCTTGAGGGAAGGGCGGGGGTGGTCAGAGGAGAGATAGAGCACTTCAGATTCCAATCAAATACTTCAGAGCATGAGAGCTTTTCTCTGTGTCAGGGCGCTGTGTCTCTCCAGGTTGGGAGGAGATGTGGCATTTCTAGGAATTCACAGTAAAATCAGAAATAATTAGGAGATTTCACAGTTGTCGCTCCTGTGAAAACTGAGGAATTTTTTTTTTTTTTCTCCTATTTCCAAGCTTTAGTCCTAGGCATGGAAAAATAACTTTGAAGAAAACCTGAGAGATACGAGTAAAAAACAGCTCCTCTGGGGAGGTGGTAGTCGGGGCTTAATTTCCTAAAGGCTTCCTGGGTATCAGGGCTGCTTTCCTTTATAATCTTTTACCAGTCCTGTGGGGGAGGAACAGAAACCCACTTGAGGGGTAGAAAAGCTGAGGTCAAAGGATCAGCCTGCTGTCCAATACTGGGACGTTATATTGTTCTTTTTGGGCAGGGTGGAAACTTGGAACCAAGAGCGTGTTCACTTTGGAAGACTCGACTCCCAGGATGTACAAAGTACCTCTGCATGTGCGCAAAGCCATGGGGGCCCAGGCGGCAGTGACAAGTACAGGGAAGTGACCCAAGCTGGGTCATTCCTTACGAGGAGACTGGCACCTGGGCTCACACCTTGCCGTATATGACTTCATGGGAACCTCACAACAGACCTGTGGGCTCAGAATTATTCTCTCGCTTTGCAGTCGAGGAAAGGGAAGTGCACGGAAGGGAAATAAGAGTGTTGGAGATCCCAAAGCGGATTCATTACTGTACTAAGAGTAAACCCAGAGTTGCCTCTGGAGGACCTGGTGGTGGGTGGGATGGAGAGAGAGGCCTCCCCCGCCCCCCAGACTCCAGGGGCACGGATTGGCTTTTTTTTAAATTAATTTTTATTTTATTTATTTATTTATTTATTTTCCAGACAGAGTTTCACTCTTGTTGCCCAGGCTGGGGTGCGATGGCGCGATCTTTGCTCACTGCAACCTCTGCCTCCCGGGTTCAAGTGATTCTCCTGCCTCAGCCTCTGGAGTAGCTGGGATTATGGGTGCCCGCCACCATGCCCAGCTAATTATTTGTCTTTTTTAGTAGAGACAGGGTTTCACGATGTTGTTCAGGCTGGCCTCCTGACATCAGGTGATACACCCACCCCAGCCTCCTAAAGTGCTGGAATTACAGGTGTGAGCCACCAGGCTAGGCCCAGCGTGGCTTCAGTGTGAGGATGAGGACTACTAGGAAGATAGAGTGGTGATCTCATGTCAACTGTGGAGGGAGTAGGAGGCAGGCGTTTGGGGATCACAGCTGGTTTCCTTTTTAAATCCCACACGGTGCTGGCATATTTTCACAGCCTGTGACCACTCAGATAGGAAAGTGACACAGCAATGCCAGGCGGATTCATTTTCCTTTAGATGAGGGGTTCACAATAGAAACACAAAGCATTGAGTATTGAGAAGAAATGGATCTTCAGGATTGGAGGGAGGCCGATAGAGAGTCTCTGGCATTGCCAATGTCCTCTCTTTGGGTCATGCGTGTGTGTTTGTGTGTGTGTGTGTGTGTGTGTGTGTGTGCGGCGCCTGGGGTGATTTTTAACAAACGAATGGATACTATTGAAGGAATGTTCCACTTCAAAATCCCAATCTCTGACTTCCCTTGAAAGTTTGGAGTGCCACTCAAGTCGACCGCTCTGGGCTAGAATCCTGGTGTTCAGAATTGGCAGGAAGGGCACAGGGGCGAGGTATAGGCTCAGTCTCCACATTCTGCACCTCGCCAGCTCCGGCCATTGATGTGACCTGATTCCTGTACTGCAATGAAGCAGGGGTTTGCATCAGAAAGAACCACCAGCTTAATACCTAGGTGATAGGCTCATCTGTGCAGCAAACCACCATGGCACACGTTTACCTACGTAACAAACGTGCGCATAAAACACATAGTTCCCTGGAACTTAAAAGTTGGTGAAAGAAAGAAGGAAAGAAAGAAAGAAGGGGCTGGGCGCGGTGGTTCACGCCTGTAATCCTAGCATTTTGGGAGTCCGAGGCAGGCAGATTGCCTGAGCTCAGGAGTTGAAGACCAGCCTGGGCAACATGGTAAAACCTCGTCTCTACTAAAATACAAAAAATTAGCTGGGCATGGCAGTGTGCACCTGTAATCCCAGCTACGTGGAAGGGTGAGGCAGGAGAATTGCTTGAACCTGGGAAGCAGAGGTTGCCGTGAGCCGAGATCGTGCCACTACATTCCAGCCTGGGTGACACAGTGAGATTCTCTCCAAAAAAAAAAAAAAAAGAAAAACAAAGGAAGGGCAGATGGAAGGAAGGAAAAGGGAAAGGAAAGGAAAGGAACCAGCTGCGAAACTTGTCCTAACTGAGCATTACTGTAACATAGAACAGCTGAAACACTCCTCGAAGCTGAGAGAAGGGTTTGGGAGAGAAGCAGGCTGTGGTTGTGAACAGGTGCCTCCTCCAAAAAAATTCTCTTCCTTGGATTTCAGAATGACCCCCATTGAGAACAAAGCCTTTCACGCTGTGTTTATTTTTTTTCAGGTCTAAGTTTCCCCCAGGAGATTTTTTTTTCTAAAGGAAAAGGCAGAGAAACCCCCAAACCAGAGCCACAATCGAATGCAAATATGACAATAGGACCCATCCTGGAGAGAAAAAGGCTCCTTTTTAATTAGAAGCCTGGAAGGGCATAGCCTTTAATTGCTGCAGTTGTAGTGTCAGGGCTATCAATATCCGTGGCTCTTTCATTAATAAACTGGCAAGTCAGAAAGCAGCAGGAGTGGGAACCCCTCCCCACCCAATCCCCTCTCCCACCCCAAGCTCTATTTAATCAACTGCAGACTCAATCAAATGGGGAAAAGAACATGTAAATCAGCCACATTCATTCTGCCGGCCCTAAATAGGTAGAAGGAAGGGAAACATGAAAGGGAGCCTTCATCCGTTTCCCTGCAGATGCCCGGCTCGTGGTTAACCCAAGCAAGAGGTAGTTAAACGGCCCCGCAGATTGCGAGCGACTCCGGGAATGCCTAGGTTTATGTATGGATTAACACAGTGATACACCCTGAGTAGCAAAAGACGAAGACTAATTACCTGACAGAGCTCCCCTCCACTTGCCTGGGTCATTGAAATTAATTTCTGCTTTCAAGCTTGGCAGAAAGCAGCTGCAGAATTTCAGTTCAATACTCAAATTAACAGGGAGCCGAAATTATTTCTCTGCACAGGCGGTATTAGAGGAGTGGGTTACCAAATAGATCTTGATCGCAGACACGGAAAAAATGATTATTCCTCCCTTTTCATCAAGAGCCGTAAGTCCTTGGAAAACGCAAAGAGGGAAGAAAAGAAGAAAAACAACCACCAATTTATTGGAGAGTTAACACTTAAATACTCTAGTACATTGAATGCGACATGCCTGTGTAGGAGACTGTCTGTCCCGCACATAATTGACAATTTCTCTCCATTTAACAGGAAAATATATGGCATTTTTATATATACTTGAATTGGGATTCCTAAGCCAGAGATAATTTGTGAATATCCATTCTATAGCATCCTGTGTTGTCAAGAAGGTGTTGACTTATTTCAAGGTTAAGGAAATGGGTGGGGAATGCAGGGAGGAGGTGGAGGATAGAGGATTGGACTAGGAGTCAGAGTTGGGATTTGAACCCATGGCTTCTGTCTCCAGATTCCTCGTTCTGTCCCTTTATGTTGACTTTCCTTTTTTGCTGAAAGTCTCTGTCCTTGCTTCTTTCTCTTTGGGCTCCCCGCTTTTGTTTCAGCCTTGATGGAATCTGTCGACTTTACTGAGCTCCATATATGTGCACCAGGTCAAATTCAATGCTGCCCAGACCTGCAGTCCTCACTTATTTGTTCCTGTGATTTTCGTGCCACCAGGAGCTGCTTGATGTATGAGATTTCCGGGCAAGTTGAGTCTCCATGTTCTTGCCGTGGGCTGCTGCCAGGTGAGACATGGATGAAGACTCCCTTTTGTGTTTCCCTTCCTTGGTGTCCATGGCAGTTCCCACCTCGACTGCTATGGTATTTCTTTTTGCTTCTGCTGAGGCTGTGTGTGGGTGCACATCAGCATCAGCATACCTCAGTGGGGAATGCTGGGCGTGAGGCACACTCATGACAAAATGCAGGAAAAACATCTCTTTTCTAACTGTCCAGCCCTTTAGGATTAGGAAATACTTGAATAGTCCATCAAATTCTGGAATCCTACTGCCGAATTATGGCACTCATCCTACTCGGTGTAAAATCCTGGGGTGATGGTTTGTAATAGCAATAATAGGACCTGCTTCCTGGTGATCCTGTAAGGATTAAATCAGTTATTGGTGATGAAATACTTAAACTGTGCCTGGCACAAAGTAAATGTTAGTGCTCCTGTTATCCCTGCTCCTGTTAACCCCAACTAGATAAGCCAAGATAAGGTCCTCTCCATTGTTTACCTGAAGAGGCAGAAAAGCTCTGCGTAGCTATCCAGAACCAAGAGGATCTGACAGCTCTGGAGCTTGTAATATTTGCAGCACCTCTTGCCTTCTTAATGCCTAAGAAGTCAAAAGAAGACAAGTATGCCTAGAAAACATGAAGGATTATCATTTATCAAATATTTGCCGTGTGCCAAGCATACTCATATTTAGCTAACAACAACAACAACAAAATCAACCCTGACAAGGTTTTGTAAGTCATGAAACTGAGGCTTCCCGAGGATCTGTGACTATTGCAGATTTCCAGTGGCTAGTTCAGGGACAGTGCCGGGACTCGAACCCTTGTCTCTGTGTCTCCCAGCTCATAAGGTGTGCTGCCAAGTCACCCATGAGTAGCAATTAGGCCCCTTCTAACATGTCCAGCTTGAAACCTGTGACCTCAAGGCCAATGACTTGCACATCTCATTACCACTCCCCAGAGCCGTCCAGCCCCTAGCAGGAGAGGGAGGTTAATCAGCCATGCACTGAATCTGCTTATAAGGCTGTTTCATGTATGATTTTTATATCTTGGCTCCTAATAATGGCCCCGTTATAAATGATTGTCTCACTATGATATACTGGTTCCTTGCCTTTTAGGAACTGATTTAAAAGGAAGCCCTAGACTTCTTGTGCCTGTAGAGTTTATTCATATCGCTCTTTGCTTGCTCAGCAGTTGAAATGGGATGGAGGACAGCCCCCCCACTCCAAAAAAAAATAATAATAATACTTTCTTCCCAGCCTGAAACAGTTGCCATAATTAGTAACCTCCAGCTCCCTTGATATCTTGATGATACTTTATAAAAACAAAACAAAACAAAAAACACGGCTGGGTACAGTGGCTCACACCTGTCATCCCAGCAGTTTGGGAGGCCAAGACGGCGGATCACCTGATGTCGGGAGTTGGAGACCAGCCTGACCAACATGGAGAAAACCTGTCTGTGCTAAAAATACAAAATTAGCCAGGCATGGTGGTGCATGCCTGTAATCCCAGCTACTCAGGAGGCGGAGGCAGGAGAATCACTCGAACCCGGGAGGTGGAGATTGCGGTCAGCCGAGATCACGCCATTGCACTCCAGCCTGGGCAACAAGAGCGAAACTCCATCTCAAAAATAAATAAATAAATAAATAAATACATACATACATACATACATAAATACATAAATACATAAAATGAAAAAAAAATACTACTCCTCCCTCTCCTCCCCACCCTAAACATCTAATCAGACAGGTAGTGCTGTTGGACTGACGCCTACCCCATGTGTCACCTCCCTCCTCTATGTAAACAAAAATTTTTATTATTTCTAGAATGACTTAGGAGAGCAAGTCACAGGGGATAAATAGCATCAGGGAGTGTCTTTTCAAACCAAAAACCTGGGCACTTTTTTTTTTTTGAGACAGAGTTTCGCTCTTGTTGCCCTGGTTGCAGTACAGTGGGGTGACTCACTGCTACCTCCGCCTCCCAGGTTCAAATGATTTTCTTGCCTCAGCCTCCCAAGTAGCTGGGATTACAGGAGCCTGCCACCATGCCTGGCTAATTTTTTGCATTTTTAGTAGAGACGGGGTTTCACCATGTTGACCATGCTGGTCTGGAACTCCCAAACTCAACTGATCCTCCTGTCTTTGCCTCCCAAAGTGTTGGGATTACAGGCGTGAGCCACTGCTCCCGGCCAAACCTCAGCACTTTTATCCAACAAATATTTACTTCGCGACGATTATGAGTCTGGCTTAAGAATATACTAGTAGGTACAGCGGGAGAGCATATAGGAGAAGAGGACATAATAGAAAATCTGCAAGGCATGTGAGGAATATAGATAGGAATTACTAAGGAAAATTGTACTTTTGTGGAATTCTTTGTATTAGTAACTATTAATAAATGGTGAGTTTTGGTTCTACTCTTCAACGAGTTTAAGAGGAAGGAAATCATTAAATAGTACTTTGTTTTCTTCAAAAGTTGGGTTGCATTGAATAAAGTTCTTTAAATTCTTCTCTAAACCCCAAGGCTAATCAATATACAATGTAGTTACAATGGTCTGCTTGTTCTTATCAGAATCTTTCAAGCTCTTGCGTATCTAAGGGTTTTTTCCATGTACTGGTTTCTCTCCCCGATGGTCGTCTTCTACCCTTGGTGTGAGTACCACCTCCTCATTCCTTAGCTGTCAGTGTAAATGCTCCTTCCTCAGAGAGAGGCCCTTCGTGACCATCTGTGTTAGTTTCCTGTCAATGCTGTAACGAATGACCACACATGAGTGGCTTACATACCATGAATGTCTTCTCTTACCATTCTGGAGGTCAGAAGTCCAAAATGGGTCTGTCTTAGTCCTTTTGTGTTGCTATAAAGGAATGCCTGAGCTGGGTCATTTACAAGGAAAAGAAGTTTATTTGGCTCATGTTTCTGCAGGCTGTCCAAGAACCATGGTGCCAATGTATTTCTGATGAGGGCTTCAGGCAGCTTCTACTCATGGTGGAAAGTGAAGGGGAGCCAGCAGGTTCAGAGAACATATGGGGAGAAAGGGAGCAAGAGAGGGGAGGGGAAGTGCCAGGGCCTTTAAAAGAACCAACTCTTGGCCGGGCGCAGTGGCTCATGCCTGTAATCCCAGCACTTTGGGAGGCCAAGGCGGGTGGATCACAAGGTCAGGAGATCGAGACCATCCTGGCTAACACGGTGAAACCCCGTCTCTGCTAAAAATACAAAAAAATTAGCCGGGCGCAGTGGCGGGTGCCTGTAGTCCCAGCTACTCAGGAGGCTGAGGCAAGAGAATGGCGTGATCCCGGGAGGCGGAGCTTGCAGTGAGCCGAGATCACACCACTGCACTCCAGCCAGGGGGACAGAGCAAGACTCCGTCTCAAAAAAAAAAAAAAAAGAACCAGCTCTCTGGGAACAAATAGAGGGAGAACATTAATCTATTCATGAAGCATCCACCCCCGTGACATAGACTATTGTCATCAGCCCCGGCCTCCAACATTGGAGATCAAATTTCAACATGAGATTTGGAAGTAACAGACATCCAAACTATAGCAGGGTCTCACTGGGCCAAAATCAAGGTGTTAGGGCTGGACTCCCGGGGCCTCCGGGGATAATTTGTTCTGACTTTTTCAGTTTCTAGAGGCCACCTGTATTCCTTGGCTGGTGGCCACATCTTCCATCTTTAAAACCAGGAGTGCAGGGTCTTCAGTTCTCTCTCTGACTCTGCCCCTTCTCTCCCACTTTGTCATCTTTTTAGGTTTATTTGTGACCCTTTAGGTCCTTTGTGACTGCATTGGTCTCACCTGGGTAACTCAGCATACTCTCCTCAACTCAAGAACTTACCTCACTCTGCAAAGTCTCCTCTGCTATGCCAAATAACACATTTGCAGATTTCAGGGTAGAGCATGGATGCCTTTTGATTTTGATTTTGTTGTTTTTGGTAGAGATGATGTCTTGCTCTATTGTCAGGCTGATCTCGGACTCCTGGGCTCCATCAATCCTCTAGCCTCCCAAAGTGCTGGGATTACAGGTGTGAGCCACTACACTTGGCCTTTTGGCACCATTATTCTGCCTGCCATCCTGTCCTAACTAAAGAAAGTAAGGTCCATCTATCCTCCGTCTTAGCCCTTCTTTCCTTAGCCTCCTAGCACTCATCGCAATTTATATATTTTAATTTCTTTTTTTTGAGACAAAGTGTCACTCTGTCACCCAGGCTGGGGTGCAGTGGTGTGATCTTGGCTCACTGCAACTTCTGCCTCCCGGATTCAAGCAATTCTTCAGCCTCAGCCTCTCGAGTAACTGGGATTACAGGTATGTACTACCACTCCCGGCTCATTTTTGTATTTTTAATAGAGACTAGGTTTCACCATGTTGGTCAAGCTGGTCTCAAACTCCTGACCTCAAGTGATCTGCCCTCCTGGGCCTCCCAAAGTGAGAGGATTACAGGCCATCGTGCCTGGTGTACATATTTTAAATTTTATTTTTCAGTTTACTTGGTTTTGCCTCCTCCTAGAACAAGAACATAAGTTCACTGAAGTTAGGGATCATGCCTAGAATCGCCTTCCTTTTACCTCCCGTCAGCCAAAACTAACTCTGCTGTGTCAGGCTGTGTTGCTTGTGAGTAAGAGAAGTCTCACTGAACTAACTGAAGCTAGGCAGGTTGGAGAGGGGGATGCCTTGTGGAAGTGACAACTCTAGGCATGTAACTGGCTCAGACTCTGCTGGGGCCAGATATACAGATGTCATCAAGAGTCTTTCTCTTCCCTTTGGGCCCAGCTCTCCCTTTGTGACCCAGGAACTTCCTTCCCCGATGATGGCCAAGCCTTGAGGATGTGAAACTCCCCATTGCCCCAATCTGGAATCGACCATCCTGGGTCTAGCTGGGGACATCCTTGAATCAGCCTCTGGGAATCACTGAACCAACATGAGTCACTTGCTACTGTGAGATCTCAAAACACATGGATCAGGACAGCGAGAAGGGCTGATTCCCAAAGGAAATGCGAGTGCTTTACAGGAAAGGGAATGGATGCTGGCCAGACCCCGGTGAGGATGAGGAGTAACTGAGCTGCAGACTCTTGCTTATCCCTCCTTCCACCTGGGAGACTGGCTGCTGGTTCTCATTGCTCACGTGGGTCTCCAGGTTTCCATCATTACACGGATTAGCACATGGTTACATGATAATAGGCCCTTTTCAGTACACAATGAAATCATGTACAAAGCACCTTGGGGTCTGTTAGAGAAGGGAATGGATGTCTGAGGTATGCTAAGCCTGATCTCCATCTTCTCAAACTTTCACTGCCACTGTGCTGTAAGAGCCGGCAGATTCCTCCCCGTTCTATAAAATAACAGCTACCATTTTCCTGAGGGCATACTGAGTGCTGGGCAGCACATCAACATCAGACCATCACCTTCTGATAACTCAAAATAGCCTGCAGGATGACTCAGAGTCTACTGGCTGTTAAGTGCCAGATTCAGAGATGAAACCCAGATCTAACTGGACTCAAGACAGAGGTTTCTAGAACAGAAGCCACAAATGTGTTAGCTAAGGCTGGTTATGTCAAGTGGAATATTTCTGCCTTTGGGGGATCCCAGCTCTTTTTTTTTCCTCTCTCACTCTGAGAATCTAGAGGCTGTTACTGCTGATTTTCTAAAAGACAACATTAGTCATCACTTTGCCAGGAATTTCATATGGACGGTGGGCTTTTTTTTTTCATTTGCTTTCCCTTAGTATTTTCCGGAATTCATTTGGCTTCTTGAACCCTCCCTATCTGTACCCCACACTTATTCTTATTCACCCAGAACAGGTGTGCACCACCTTGGAGAAGATGAAGCCAGAGAGAAAATGAGTCAGACAGGAATTATGTTGAAAGGTGACTGAATACATTACCACCTCCCAGGAGTTGTCTGAAAAACAGCTATTTCTTTAGGACATCAAAGCACCTTTTTCCTCTCTAATTCATGCATATCCCTGTACAAAGACCCATGGTGGCGAGGGACTGGTTTTTAGATTGCGTGGGCGCCCTCGGAGAACGAGAGGCCCTTGTTGTAAGGAAACTCTGGTGCGTGCTCACTCCTTCGTCTGCAGCCAGCCAGCTCCCCTGCACTCACTGCTTTGCTGCTTTGGGGAAGAGTTTTTGTCATGATCCTTTTTGCAGATAGCTGTAAGGTAAACAGTCACTGGTCCCTAGGATGTCTTGCTAATGAGACACCAAATATACACATGGACAATGGCCAGACCATATTTAGTCATGGAACGCTGACCCACAGGCTCTGGAGCAGTCAACTCAGAATGGTCAGGACTTGGTCAGTAATGCCCAGTTTTGCTAATTTTTGTCCCCACTTCCAACGCAGAACCAACCAGAGAAAGCCAGATATGCTCCCCAAGCCAATCATACAGGATGCCTTGGTCTAGTGAGCCCACCTCCGGCTTCCCCATGTCCACAGCCTCCAATCGGAGCATACTGGAAGGCATCCACTTTCTTTTTTGTTTAACCATAAAGCTTTCTTTCTCCCTACCTCCTTTGAGTCTCTGCCAAACACAACTGATGGTGGCTGACTGCCTGGCTGCAGGAAGTTCTGAATAAATGACCTCCATTTGTTATTATTTGGGTTCCCTTTGTTTATTTGTACACTAGCTTTGCACTAGGTTAATTTTTTCCCACATGGCTTTTCCTGTTTGTTTCTTTGATGATTTTTAATTAGTAATTAGTTTACTTATTTATTTATTTTTTGAGAGGGAGTCTCGCTCTGTCGCCCAGGCTGGAGTGCGGCAGTGTGATCTTGGCTCCCTGCAAACTCTACCTCCCGGGTTCAAGGGATTCTCCTGCCTCAGCCTCCCAAGTAGCTGAGATTATAGGCGCCCACCACCACGCCCAGCTAATTTATTTATTTATTTTTTTTGCATTTTAGTAGAGATGGGATTTCACCATGTTGGCCAGGCTGGTCTCAAACTCTGGACCTCAAATGATCCAACCACCTTGGCCTTCCAAAGTGCTGGGATTACAGGCATGAGTCACCATGCCTGGCCTGTTTTTAATTTTTTTTAGAGACAAGATTTCACTCTGTTGCCCAGATTGGTGTGTGGTGGCGTGAGCCTAGCTTACTGCAGCCTGTTAAGTCCTGGGCTCAAGTGATCCTCCCATCTCTGCCTCTTGAGTAGCTAGGACTACAGGTGAGCACCACCACATCCAGCTATTAAAAACAAAAAGGAAAACAAAAAAGCTGGAGTCTTACTCTGTTGCCCAGGCTGGTCTCAAACTCCTGGCTGCAAGCGATCCTCCTGCCTCGGCCTCCCAAAGTATTGGGATTACAGGCGTGGCTACTGCACCAGGCTCTTCCCCCATTTGTTGGTACATACCATAGACCTTGTCCTTTCCCACCTCTTAGGTTTTGCTTACTTTCCCTTCTGTCCTTGACTTATGACTCTGCCCACTTTTGACCTCTGTTAAAATGATTTGTTACTGTTGTTATGTTATTATTTTATGTGTTGAGTCTACCGTGTACAGCTTGGGTTTACTTATCTCATTTAACCCTTAGGAAAACCTCACACTTACATACTCAAAGCCTTGATTTTGCAGGTCTGGTTGATGGGCATACAGAGGAATTAAATGACCTTGGCTTCCACATATGGTAAGCCACAGTAATGGAAGCAGGATCCAAATGTGTGTCTGTGTTTGGATCAAAAGCCCTGGACACCATCTTGATTCACCTCTCTTATCTGTCATTCTATGGAGGGAGGTTCCATTGTATATTTTTTCTTTCAATTAGAGTATTTGTAGATTGGAAGCCTATTGTACTTTATCTTTGTAACTATCATAGCAGACTAGAGGCCAGTAGGACTGGCTGAAAAGTCTGAGGAAGGAGGGAAGAAGAAGGAGAAAAGCAGGACAAATGAACCCAGATTAAGGAAAATAAAAAAGAGTGTTTGGCTAACTTACATAGAAAGGATCTCATTTTTCTTTTTAACAGATCACTACATACAGTGACCATAGTGTTTCTCTAATTTCTTCAGGACGTACTTTGAAGATGAAGAAGTATGTGTATCCGCTTTTTGTCTTTCAGAAGAACATATTCCTATCTGTAAACATAACAGATAATTTCCCTCTTAAATTCTATAAGCTGGAGATACTGCCCCTGTTACAAATGAACACAGATTCATTTTGTCACCTGTGTGAAACTGGTGTCCTTATGCCTTGCTTCTCAGGCTTTTCCACCATGACATCAGACTGCCCAGGCAGTGCTTGAGATTTGCCCTGTGACTCAACCCAAATCTAAAGCCCGAGTCGTATGAATCCAGGACACCTGCGTGCAAATGCATTTTTCATGTATAGGTTGTTCACTCTGGTCTTTGAGATTGTGTAATTAGCATATGTTGTCATAGTGATGTATTTATTATAATGGAGGTGTTCTCAGGAAACCAGATTTAATAGTTTTAAATCAGAGGCCAACATGGACTTTTAGGAATTCCATTCACAGTAAATTTTATGCATGGTGAAAGGTTATGGAATGGGTTTCCATGCCACGTCTCCCCCGTCCCACAAATCTCAGCTGGCCTACAAAGGTTCCACTGTGGATTTTTGCCAGCCAGACACCCTGATGTAGATAGAACATTACAGATTTATATTATCACTTACTTGGCACATCTTCCTTTGGAAATGGAATAGGGAAAAGGTGGCTTGGCTGTTTGGTTTATGTCCTAAAACTTCATCGTAATGTGATTCTCCTTAACAGAGGGACTCGTGAGCTTAGGACTGATGGAAACTTGGCTTTTCTCCTGTTGGATTGATAGCTCCTTGACTACTGAAGCCATTGCCCATCTGTTCAACTGTTGTATTCACGAGGAGGTTAGACCCCCGACCCAAAGCCCAGGTACCTGATTTTCCTCAGTTAGGATCAGAAATCCACTAAGTTTTCTTATATTTTAAGCACCAAAGTAGCACCACTGTACAGCATCTTTACTTAATCCACCCTGTTTCACGTGTGTACATCCCTGGCATGCTTAAACAAGAAAGGCAAATGAGAGAGAGAGAGAGAGAGAGCGCCCCGAGGTGCCGGAAGGCTGTGGTTCCTTTGTGTCTAGAGAGAAGATATAACGATTGAATTAGACTCTTAAATATCTGTGGATGTCAGGTTGAATACAAGCAGCTATTCAGTGTTTTACTCTGGCAGGAGAACAAGTCCCCTGGAGGTGGGAAGCCATGCAGGTCCCTGGAAGTGTGAGCAGATTGTTAAAATGGTATCAAAGATGGGCTGGCGTGAGGCCAGACTCTATCCTTGATGCTCACCTGAGGTCTAGGGCTAAACTCTTGCCTTTACCTGTTCCATGCTTACCCATTCCTGCTTTTTGCTTAGAACCTCAGTGCTCTTGCTTATGGAGACTCAGCTCATGTCTCCAGACAATGACCCCTGCCTCCTGTGCAGGTGGTAAGCATCAGTACATAACTGAGGAGTGCGGGAGCAGCAGCCCAAATCTCTGATGAGGAACCTCTTCGGGATCAGCTGATGCTTTGGAACGAGACACTGTTGGGTGGGAATCTGGCTTCTCACAAACTATTTGGTTGGACTCATGCCTTATTCTTTCGGAGCCTTAGTTTTGTCATCTGTAGAATGGGAAGTATTGCTAGCTATTCCCATATGAAGTGATAGAGAGTGTAAGTAAGATGGAATGTCAGGCACAGGGATGGTTGCCATTATCAATTACATTATGATGATGATGATTTTCCACCTAGATCAGGTATAAGGTGAATGTATTATTAGCATTCCTGGGACTGTTTTAAAGGAAGTACCTATGAGGCCTCATGATAAGCCAGATGTCCAGAAGGCAGCTTGAGACCAGGGCTCCTGGTAACTTAAAAGATGTTTGGGGCTGGTCATGGTGGCTCACGCCTGTAATCCCAGCACTTTGGGAGGCTGAAGTGGGCAGATCACGAGGTCAAGAGATCGAGACCATCCTGGCCAACATGGTGAAACCCCGTCTCTACTAAAAATCCAAAAATTAGCTGGGTGTGGTGGCGAATGCCTGTAATCCCAGATACTTGGGAGACTGAGGCAGGAGAATCGCTTGAACCCGGGAGATGAAGGGGGCAGTGAGCCAAGGTCACACCACTGCTCTCCAGCCTGGGTGTCAGAGTGAGACTCCGTCTCAAAAAAAAAAAAAAAAGGGAAGCCATGACCCATGAATTCCCAATACAATTGTGGACTCTATAAAGGACTTTAAAGAAAGTCGTAATAGATCATGCAGACCCCTCAGCAGTTTACTCACGTGTCTGGTGCTCCAGGTATTTCTCAGCCTGTTTGGGGTCTCCCTGTGTTACCTGGACAGCTGCTGCCATCATCAGCACCCAGCCAGGACTCCTCGACCATCCTGGACTCGGGATTTATCATCCCCAAGAATTGGGGACTGTGGGAAAGATGCCAAATTTGTTCTTTTCAGATTGAGATTCTTCTGTGATAAAAATAGAGTTGGTAGACAAGCAGATATTTCTTTTATATGTGTGTATATTTTTATTAGACTGTGAATTTATTCATCTTCCTTAAATACTGACCTTAAGTAAATTATATGATTGGACCCAGGCATAGAACCTGATTTGACTCCCCCTTGCCCATCACAGTTCTGGAGTTCACACATCATTTGTTACTTTGAAAAATGAACTTTTGTTATTTGATTATGGTAATAAATAATGTGCATGGTAGAAGAAGGAGAAGAAAACGAAGAAAAATTTAGAAACTTGGACAGAGGAGAATGAAAATGCTCTATTAATTTCACTAGCATGAGATGATCACTCTTAATATTTAGTTGTATGTTCTTTTCTTTCTTAGTGATAGCATTCTTTTCAACAAATTGGGCTCGTAATATATAGGCATATATATATAATTTTTTTAAAAAACAAGAATTTCTTATGTCATTAAACATTACTTGAAAAAATATTTTTAATAATTTCCTAAGGTTACACCATGTAAATGAATTGTATTCTATGTAACCATTCCCTAGTGTTGGCCAGCTAGGCCATTTATAGTTTGGACACTATTTTTAAAAAGAACTCAGGCTGATTTTACTATTTATTTTTGCCTTGCACTTTTTGTAAAAGTAATCAGAGCAGTAATAATGGATGACTCCCCCAAATCCTTTTGCCTCCAATGATTAGTCCAAGCCCATAATACTGTGTTCCTTGCCAGTGATTGGTTTAGAAATAGGCATGTGACCCAGTTCTGACCAATGGATATGAGGGGTGATTGTGGGGAAGGTTTCCTACTCTTTTTTTTTTTTTTTTTTTTTGAGAAGAAGTCTGGCTCTGTCTCCCAGGCTGGAGTGCAGTGGTGTGATCTCGGTTCACTGCAAGCTCCGCCTCCCGGGTTCACGCCATTCTCCTGCCTCAGCCTCCCAAGTAGCTGGGACTACAGGCACCCGCCACCACACCCGGCTAATTTTTTGAATTTTCAGTAGAGACAGGGTTTCACTGTGTTAGCCAGGATGGTCTCGAACTCCTGACCTCAGGTGATCCACCCGCCTCGGCCTCCCAAAGTGCTGGGATTACAGGCGTGAGCCACCGTGCCCAGCCTCCTACTCCTAAAACAGATACACAAGGATGAGAGACTTTCTGCTTCCTGTGGACGTCGGGGCAGCCTGGACTAGCAGCGGCCAGTTTGGGTTCGGACCACCTGCAGCCACAGTTGAAAATGACCCTGTGTAGGACAGAGGGGCAAGTAGAAAGAACCTGAGTTCATTGTGGCACTTTAGAGCCGCTGATTCAGCTGTCCTATGGGCCTCCTACCCTGAACCTCCATTGGTTATAAAATAAGCTGTTAGCTTGGTGTAAAAGTAATTGCAGTTTGTGCCATTGAAAGTGATGACCAAAACCACAGTAACTTGTAGCACCAACGTAATATTTTGAGTTGGGTTTGAATCACGTTGTCTGTTACGGTAACGTGCAGCAGGACACATCTCTAATCACACAAGAGGTCTGAACAAACATCGTCACATGTCACACTGCAAATATTCTTCCAAAAGGCAAAGCAGAGATCCAGAGAAACTAAGATTTGCTCAAGGTCACATCCAGCTTTGGGAACCCACACTATTGCAGAAACTTCTGAAGTCATCATATTGCTATGTAAAGCAAAATGCCTTCTCCTAAATCCAGGTAGAGGGAAACTCTCAAAGGCCAGGGTGGTGACTTAGGCTGAGCGCAGGATTTAGAATCGGAAAGTGCGAGTTGACATTGGCTTCAGATCCTCACCTGGGTGGGTGATTTGGACAGAGCTCGCAACCCTGAACACCCTGGTTTTCAGACTCTTTATCGGTAAACGAAGTTCGCATACTGATATGGGAATTATGAGATATAAATCCCTTTCTAAAAATATGAAATTATCATACAGTCATCATTCTCATCACGTTCCTTCACACCAGCGGTATTTATCAACTACCTACTATGTGCTACGCTCTGTTTTAAATGTTAGCAATACAGTAATGAACAAAACAGATGGTATCTTCGCCCTCATGGTTTTTATATTCTAATGAAAGTGGCAGAAAAGAAATAGGTAAATCAACTGAACTCTTTGGGGGAAGAGGCCTGCGTTCTTTTCAGATTCTGATTTCTCCATGATAGAAATAGTTTTTTAGGTGATCAGTTGTTTTAATGTACCTACCTATCTATACCCTTCTCTCTCTATGTGGATGTGTGTATATATAATTACATATCCAATATAAAACCTAAAAATAAGATTTGGGGGCCTGTTAATTGTTTTAACCTTTCTTAACCCACATCCTAATTATTTGATTTGACATTGTCGTAGAACATACTGTTGTCTTGATTTTTGGAAATAGACCAGTGATTCTTCAGTTGGGTCCTAAGGTCCCCTCAATGTAGCAGTCATATTTTTTCTTAGGGAGGGGGGGTGCATATGTGTATATGTGTACACGATAATCTTGATAATTTAGAAAGATTAATTAAGCATTGATCATCTATGTGACCACATTTAAAATGAGCGCCACCACATGAAAATGTCTGGGTTTACACTTTGTGTCGCTATTTGCTTTGGCTAACTCTGTGGCTTTCCCCAAGTCTTCTGCGACCTTCTCACCTGGACTGCATCCTGGTCCTGATCAACCTTATTTTACAGTTAAGGAAACTGGACTCAGACTAGCTTCAGGGACTCACTGTGGCCACAGGCTGCAGCCTGAGAATGAAACTGAGGTCTCACTCCCTTCAGACTCCGCTCTCTGTCTCTGCCTCATCCGACTTCTCAGGGTGGAGGGGCGTGGTCACTAATTTGATTTGACCACTTAGAGAAAACAGCCTACAAAGTGCTACGGAGCAGTGCGTATCCTTTCTGAGAACGTGATATAATAACATTGGCCTGATCTCCTCAGCCTGTATCTTGAGGGAACAAGTAAATTAAACAAGTAATTATATCCATAATGGTTCTAGAAGTTAGAAGATTTAAATATATGAATCTCATCTGAGTGTGCAGCCTTTTGTCTGCTGTGTTTCCTGCCAAAAGATCTCTTGACAGGAAATAAACATTAAAATAATCTTTAATCCCTTGTTTGGTCTATTACCATTAACAATTGATGCACTTTAATTTTGTGGGGTTTTAACTACAAAATGGAACGGCTAAGTAGTGATAATTGGGTTTGGAATTATACGGTCATTTATATCAACAGAGATGCAAGAGGCTGGGAGGGAGGGTGATTAATTATTTACTATTTCCTGGCTGTGGTTCCTATTATAGAATTTTCTGATATGTTCTGCTGTGAACAATTATCACCAAATGAAAGTAAACAAATCTGTGATTTGAAGCCTTATTTAGAAGTTAGACTATATTTAGGTGATGTGGGCTTGATTTTCACATACCCTGTGGGCTGTCTGTGTGTGTTCCTTTCCTCAGGGTTCCAGCTCTGTATTCAAGCGTGGTTATCTTTGTGCGTCTTAAAATCCGCATTGCACAGCCTGAGGGGAAGCCTTGGTTTTGCCAAGGGGAAAAAAAAAATTGAGTGAGATCTAGGTTGAGTGCCAAGGTCTGTTTGGAAATAGGGGTGTGGATTATTCTTCCCTCTTTCTGATTTGCTTCCGTACAGTAAGGGATGGGGAAGGATCAAAATTATTACGTCAACATGAGGATGAAAGTTATGCTCTGTTGTTTCTTAAAACGTGTGTGTGTGTGTGTGTGTGTGTGTGAGAAAGGATCACCGTTGTGTGCCTCAGTCTCCCCATCATCCTTCAGTGGCAGATCAATACTAGCTGATGAGGCCTTTTTGGGATCACCTACTCCAAAATGCACGTTCTTTCTCTGTCCCCTCTTGGTGCCTGTATTAGTCCATTCTCACATTGATGTAAAGAACTACCTGAGGCTGGCTAATTTATAAAGAAAAGAGGCTTATTTGGCTCATGGTTGTGCAGGCTATACAGGAAGCACAGCTTGGGGGGCCTCAGGAAAATTACAATCATGGCAGAAGATGAAAGGGAAGAGGTTCCTTCCAAACCAAGCACCGCAATCCTTAGGCAGATTGGTCTGACACAGAAGATTGATGAGTTCTAGATGTGACGTGTTTCATAGGAAACAGGAAAACATTTAGGGGAGGCTGTAGATACACAGCCGCTCTATTTAGGGAAGGCTGTAGATACACAGCTGCTCTGACCATCATGGCGTCTGGTCCATGCTGAGATTCTGGAGTGTTAGGCTCTTGGGGCACATGGTGGATGAGCATTTTGCTTCACGTACTCATTTATTTCTGAAAATAATGCAGCCCCCTTGTAGGGCTTTCTGGCTAATTGAGTGGTGCCATCATTCATGCAGTTGCACAATTGACACACCAGGCTGCCAGTATGGCCCCTGTGTCACCCTCACCGCCACCCGATACGTCCTGCTGATCGCTGAGGTTTGTCATTTTTTGCTGTCTTTGAGTCTGTCCATTGTCGTCATCTCCACCGTCACCCCTTCTGTTCTCATTACCATCCTTGCCCGGGTCAGTGAAGACGCTCCTCTCTGGCTTCCACCCTTCCAACTGCCCTTAACGCACAGGTGGGAAGAAAATGAGGAGGGGGGAAGGGGATTTTCCTTCTTCCTCATAGTTCTCCCCCATCCTCTAAAGGAGCCTGTGCTTCCTGACGCCCAGGGCCCTGCAGCATGTCAAGAACAATATTGGACAAGCTTGTCAGTGAGAGTCCAGGTGGATTCCTGCCCCTAGGATGCACGCTGCAGTCACTAAAAGAAGACAGAAGAATCAGCAGACCCAGAGTCTAACCCCTCCTCTAGTTAAAGATGTGACCCTGGCTGGGACTGAAGCCAGAGGCCCACAGCCCACTGGACCTTTGTCTCTTGCAGTCAGGTTCTGATGACAGATTTTAGGCCCCTCTCGAATTTCCTTGGATGTGATGGAAAATGATTCCCAGTGGACAAGAGGTCACATTGCCTTTTCTAGCGTGGAAGATGGCGCAGAATAACTGCTTGAGGCTCCCTCTCACGGTCCAAGCTTGACTCTGGTTTTTCGTTGTTGTCATTTTTTATTAACACAGGTTTTTTTTTTTAGAGGGGAGCGGGGCAGAGGGGCTGGAGTAGTGTGCAGAGCCTAGTGTTGATCTCATTAGAAAGTATAGTGTAATAATAAATTACTTTTGTTCTCACCTTGCAAAGTGGACTCAGAGGCCAAGTGATTTTGATTTTTCACTTTATCCTGGAGTTTCTCAACCTTGGCATTATTGACATTTTAGGCCAGGAAAGTCTTTGTTGAGGGGGATTTCCTGTGCATTGCAGGACATTTAGCAACATCGCTGGCCTCTACCCGCTAGACCCCAGTAGCATCTTCTCCTTCCTCGAGACTTGCAATACCAAAAGCGTCTGCAGATACTGCCAGATACCCCTGGGGTACAAAATCACTCCCCGATGAGAACCCCAGCCTTACCCTCTTTTCTGTAGTTTTGGTTCTTTCCATGAGAAGGTATTTTTAATAGCACAGTAATGAAACAAAGTATTAATAAGACCCAAATAATAATATAAGCTACTACTTAAGTCATGGGCATCATGTGCCATGTCCTACTCTAAATACTTGCCGTGTAGTCACTAATTTAATCCTCACAAGAATTCTGTAATGCAGTATAAGTTTCCCAGGGCTGCCTTGAAAAAATGTGCCACAGACTAGATAGCTGAAAACAACAGAGATTTATTCTCTCACAGTTTTGGAGGCCAGACACCTGACATCGAGTTCTTGGCAGAGTTGGTTCCTCCTGGGGCTCTGAGTGAAAGCCTGCTCCGTGCCTTTCCTCCAGCCTCTGGTGGCTGCCATTAATCCTTGACATTGGTTGGCTTGTGGCAGCAGAACCCCAGTGTCTGCCACCATCTTCACATGGCTGTCTTCACCTGTGTCTTTGCTCCCTTTTCCTATAAGGACTCCAGTCGTTGGATTTAGGGCTCCATGGAATGCAGGATGACCTCATTTTACCTTAACAAGTGGTATCTGTAAAGATTCCATTTCCAAATAAGATCACTTATTAGGGCTGGGCACGGTGGCTCACGCCTGTAATCCCAGCATTTTGGGAGGCTGAGGCAGGTGGATCACGAGGTCAGGAGTTCAAGATCAGTCTGGCCAATATGGCAAAACCCCTTCTCTACGAAAAATAGAAAAATTAGCTGGGTGTGGTGATGTGCGCCTGTAGTCCCAGCTACTTGGGAGGCTGAGGTAGAAGAATCCCTTGAACTTGGGAAGCAGAGGTTGCAGTGAGCCGAGATTGCGCCACTGCACTCCAGCCTGGGCAACAGAGCGAGAATCCATCTTAAGAAAAAAAAAAAAAAAAAAAAAATCAATCACATGCTGGCATAGACATAAATTTGGGGGGAATGCTGTTTAACCCAGTATGAGCAGGTGGTACTCTTATCCTCATTTTACAGATGAGGAAACTGAGGCACAAATAGATTCAATGACTATGTGACAGAGATAACAGTGTAGCAGAATCAGGAATTCAGCCAAGTTTTTTCAGTTGTGCAGCCTGAGCTCCTAACCATCGTGCCTGTGGTTCTCAAAGGCTCGTCCCCAACCAACAACATCAGGGTCACCTGGGAGCGTGTTAGACGCGCCGGCACTCAGGCCCCACCCCAGACTTCCTGAACTAGAAACTCTGGGAGTAGGGTTTAGCAATCTAGTTTTAACCCTCCAGGGGATTCTATGGTGCCTAAAGTTTGAGAACTTCTGATCAAAAATGCAAGATAAGAAAAAACAAACAAAAAAACCCTTTCAAGACCTCATTTGAATCAATTATCAAATGTTTCCAAAGTGCTCTTGCTTTACAAAGCACTGTACTACTCATCTCTGCCTCCATCGGATCGGGTCAGGAGAGTTACGTTTGTTTTTCTAAAGGAGCTTTTTCCTTTCCATTTTACCAGTGCCCCAAAGTCTTTGAAAAATGACAGTGTTGGTATATTTGCCCACATGAAGATAGAAAGTGTCATGTCAAAGATAAAGGGAGAAAAGTGTTGCCTTTTTTTAACGAGTCATTCTTACTTAGACACACAGCATGACTCTTCTTACATGTTTATTTCAGAAGAGCAAAGCCCAGTCCTCAGGCTCAACTATCAGCCGCCTTCTCATCCCAAGGGCTGTCACCACCAGAAATTTAACATGCTGTTAGTGCATGCAGAAAAGCCCGGTAATTGTAGGCTCATCAGTACATTGTTAATTGATCCTCATTTCCTATTATTTCACCTCAAAGCAAACACATCATTCACCATAGTGACACCAGAGTTGTTTATCTTCTCTCTGCAAGTGTGTGCTCTTTTTAGCAAGCTTTCCGTATCCTCTATTTCAGAGGGCCTTTCCCATCTGTTTACTATTGTGGACTGTGCTGCTTTTTTTGTTTTTAATTACAGGTTATATAAAATATTATCAGCAGTAGGGAGGTTATTATTACCTTAAAGAATAAGTGGTAGATACGGACTGACCACTGTGAGCCCATCACTAAAATGCACTTCCGCACACAAAAGGTCCGCTTCCCTGGCAGACAATGGTTCATTTTATTTGAGGAGGTGTGTTGTGGGCTTGGGGAAACAAAAGGAAATTGGAGACATTGATATTCTTCCTGAGAGGTGGTAGGGGCCACTTAACACAACGTTCATTTTTCAGCTGCCAGTGGGAGAGGAGCTGGGCTGGGCATATCATGAGTAACATTCAAAGCTCCTTCTGTCTTTTTGCAGAGAATTCACAAAACAACTCAGGGCCTCCTGTTCCTGCAAAAGTTTTTACTGTTTCTTTGTGTTGTTTCTGCTTCTTGTTTTGCTTGCCACCAGCTCCCTACTCACTTGGGGAAAAGAATCCATCAAAGGAATAGAAGCTCAGGATAAACGTTTCAGACCTTTCAATAAGATAGTAAGATTTTCCTCATTCCCAAACCTCTCTCACAAAGAAGCAGCCATCATTAAAAGTTTGTTATGGATTCCTCCAGAAACGTTATATGCATTTAGCATCAGATGCAGATATGGGTAGCCTTTTAAAAAATGCATGCAACTGAGACTATTGGATACGTTTTGTTTATTATGTACTCCTTCCATTTAATAGTGCCTTGGAGATTATTTGGTACCAGCACATGTAGCTCAACCTCCTAATACTCCATGATGGATAGTATGCCATCACATGGTGTCATTTAATTGACATATGCATTCCTATTTATAGATGTTGAAGTTAGAGCCATGTCTTACTATTACACATGACTTAGTATTGAATGTTCCTGCATGTATATTTAGTCTAATTGAGCAAGGATATTGGGGGGGAGGGTTTCCAGCAGCAGAAGTGGAAGAACAAAGGCACTGTGTACATCTTTGAAACAATTAACTTCACCAAAATTACCAAATTGTCCTCTAGAATAGTTAAACCAATTTCCTCTCTACCATTCACACATGAGAATGCCTGTGTCCCCCCGCCCTCACCAGAAATTATCTCCAGCAGCAGCAACAGAGAGGACTGTCAGGGAATGCATTGACAGGTCCCACAAGTCAGCAATCAGCACGCCATTTTTTAAAATTTATGTTGCTATTGTATTGTAAGGTTCTTCTGAAGCGACCACTTCATAACACTGTGTAGTCCAATCCTCAAGCTGGGCAATTTTTTTTCCCCTTTCAATACATCACATTGATTTTCTGTATGACTTTATCTGCTTAATACAAAGTGGGATTGAACAGTTATTTGTCTGGATTTGATCATTCCTTATCAAACTTTTATGATTTAGCTTTCACCATGGCATCTTCTTGCAAGGTGTTTCTTATTTTTATCTTTTTCCATAAAGGTAGGACTGTGTCGACAGCCCTGTAATAAATCTCTCTTGGAAGAGATGTGTTGCTGAGGGGTGGGGAGGAGGTGGGGGCTCTGTGCATGGGATGTTTGGGGGAAAGCTTCAAGGAAGGGCAGTGCAAATTGTTTCTGGACTGATGCCATCTTTTAATAATAGTAGTTAATAGACCGGGTACAATGGCTCACGCCTGTAATCCCAGCACTTTGAGAGGCTGAGGCGGGTGTATCACTTGAGTCTAGGAGTTAGAGACCAGCCTGGGTAAACAGCCTGAGGCAAAACCTTATCTCTACAAAAAATACAAAAAATCAGCTGGGCGTGGTGATACGTATCTATGGTCTGAGCTACTCAGGAAGCTAAGGTGGATGGATCATTTGAGCCCAGGAGATGGAGATTGTAGTGAGCCAAGATGGTGCCACTGCACTTCAGCATGGGTGACAGAGCGAGACCCTGTCTCAAAATGATAATAATTGTAGTAGTGGTAGTAGTAGTAGTAGTAGTGAATGCTCTGACTTTGGGGTTTGCAGTAAGTGAGGATTAAGTGCTTTACAGGGAGGCACGGTGGACAGCTACTCTGAGGATGAATTGCCTAGTAAATAAGTGAGGTTGGTACAACCTAGGCCAGATCTTAGAACCGCCTGCTATTCGTACTTAGAAGAATGTTGCTGTCAGGGGCAAGGCAATGTCACCAGGATTCACTGAGAGTCTTGGTCAGCATTTCATCTACATATAAGGGATTGGAAAACATGAGAGCATAATGAGACATCTAGTTTTTTTCTCTCTTTCATTTGTTCTTTTTCTCATTGAGAGAATTTTCTAGCTTTATGTGGAGAAAACAGTATTAGAAATTATTACTCAATTCTAGAAAACCTCACTGAGCACCTGCCATGTAGGTGCTCATCCTGATACCACTGTCAGGCCCTTGGGACCCGTTCCAAGAATGCAGGATGAGGAAGGCAATGTGAGAAAGCAGAAGGAGCACCGGGCAGTCATGGGCTTGATTTTTATTCTATTATTTTTTTAAAACATAAAACAACATACATTCATCATCTCGCTTTCTTTGGATGAAGCATTGAGCCTGGTTCAGCACCTCTTGCGCGCTGTAATCGAGGGCGGTCATTGACTGGGGCTGGATTCGGGAAGGATCCACTTCCAAGCTGCACAGTTGTTGGCAAGATGCAGTTTTTTGGTGGTTCCTGGACTCTGGGACTCAGCTTTTTGGCTGTTGGTTGTTGGGTGTTGCCACATGGGCCTCTGCAAAGGGCAGCCTGTAACGTGGCAGCTGGCTTTTGTCCACATGAGAAAGTGAGAGTGTAGGAATTGGTGAGAGAGACTGCAACCAGGGTGTTTTGGAACTTAATCTTGGAAGTCACATCCTATCGCTTTGGTTTTTTGACTGAGATTATTCAGTACTGCAATAGTCTCCCTTTAAAGTGGACAGTTCATTGGCTTATAGTGTAGTCACAAAGTTGTGCAGACATCACGACTATCTAATTTCAGAACATTTTTGTCACCCCTAAAAGAAACCCTGTACCCCTTAGCCGGCGTTCCCCATTCCATACCCCCAATCTCTCATAACTACGCGTTGACTTCATTTCTATGAATTTGCCTATTTGGGATAATTCATATAAATGGAATCATACAATATGTGGCCAAGTAACTTCTTTCACTTAATGTTTTTAAGGTTTGTGTTATTTCATGTATTAGTATTAGGTTGGTGCAATCACTTTTGAACCAATCTAATGCTTCATCCCATTGTATGGCCAAATAATATTCTGTCAATCCATTACACTTCATTCATCCACTCACAGTTCGTGTCATTTCCACTTTCTGGCTATTATGAATACTGCGATATGAACATCTGGTTATTTCTGACTATGATGGGTAACCCTTCTATAAACATTTCCAAAGGTTGCTTCTAATTTATTTCTATTATGAGTAATGCTGCTATGAACATCCATATACAAGTGTTAGGGCAAAGTTATATTTTCATTCCGATATCTTTTTATGGCATGTCTTGGCAGTGATGTCCATGATATCCAGGATATGCCTTGACATATCTTACATCATCTAAATAAAAATAAAGTAGGGGAAGAAGATAGTGATTGTGTATGTGATCAGAGGTGGCTTTTGGAGAGGTGACATTTGAACTACACCCTGAATGAAGAGAGACATGCAAAGATCTCAGCAAAGAAAATCCCAAGGCCAGGTGTGGTAAGTGCAAAGGCCCTGGGGTGTAAACACACTTGATGTGTTCAAGGGAGAGAAAGTGGCCAGTGGGCTTGGAGCCAGGAGGGATGATAGGCGATGTCATCAAGAGGGGGCCAACCACACATGTGCAGCCACTGTATGATGTCTGGATTTTACTTGAGTTATGGTGATCACTACTGGGACATGGGAACCAAACAGGTGACATAATTTGAATCACACTTTTAAAAGATGCCATGGTTGCAATGAGGAGGGCAATGTGTAGGAGGCAGGAGTGAAAGCTGAAGGATATGCTGGGAGGTGACCCAGGAGTCGAAGAGAGCCATTGAGGTGACCAGGTGATAATAATGGAGATAGAGAAAACAGGGTGGATTCAGGAAACATGACCACACTAAGCATGTTCAAATGTAATGGTCAGTTTTCTTGTCTCTCTCCCTCTGGTCAAGCCCCTAACTCTTCGTGTACACACCCTGACTTCCAGTGTGGGCTGGCCACCCAGGAGGCATCCACTGTATGTGTGCTGCATGAGTGCTGTGGTATGATCGCCCATGGAGGAAGTGGCAGGTTGCAGAAAGAGCAGTCACAGCTCCTGGCTGCTGTGGATGCTTTAAGCTTCTTCCTTGTTCAGGCTAGGTCATTCCCAGTCTGTACCCTGGAAGGATGTCCTTAGTCCTGTCTCCTCTCACTAGCAGGGATTCCAAGCTTGTAAATAATATTTCCCTCTTAAAATGTGAGCAGAGTGAAGAACCGGCAGTGTCAAAACTCTGTGCCCAAATGTTTTACGATTTTCCCTTTTACAGATGCGCCCAGTGTATCCATATCAGTGTGTCTAGGAAGACCAAGCATACTGTACAGCCAGCAGAATAGAAACTCAGTGTGGCCGTCCATTATGTTCTCCCTGAATTAGGCTCTTTGAGACTCAATTATTAAAGTGGGATTTTTCTTAATTATTAACAGTTAAAAATAGGAAAATAGATTTCAAGGGGAAAAAAATTTGCAGTCAACAAGAGTCCAATTCTAAATGTGTGCATGTGCGTAAAACGGAATTTGCCAAACATGAATAGGCACTTACAATGTGACTAGAATTGGCTCTGTCATGTGTCAGCCTAATAGCCTCAACCCTGGTTCAATACAATGAACTTGGGAAGGTTTGCTTAATGAAAGAACTGACGTTTTCTGTGCAGCGGCTGCATTCATCAGCCTGCATCCTGTTCATTACACTACAAAGGGCTGCCAATGGGAATTGGTAGGATCATCTATTAGGTAAACGCGATGGGGACAAAAGATAGCAGAGGCCGGGGCTTTGTGGAATTTTCTGTGGTGGTCCGGGTTCCTGGAGTAGGGAGCTCTGATGACGGGCAACAGATTTCCAAGTTGGCACGCTGGCTTCTGGAATCACGGGCTGAATTCTGGCACTGACACATCTTGTCACACACATCCTAAGGGAACCTAGAAAAGAGAATTTTCACATTGCCTTACCCATCGTGGATTCAGAAGGGATATTCACAACTGCGAATTCGAATATAACTATTAATTGAATTATTATGATTATTATTATTGAGTTACTGAGTATAACTCATAACTATTGAGTTTTCCCTCTCCATCTGGGCACATGGGAAGGCCGTACTTTCCTGACATGTGACTTGCTGTGGCCAGTGGAGTCTGGGGGGAAGTGACGTGTGTCTCCTTGAGGCAGAAACTTGAAGAGCCTCCAGCATGCTACATCATAATCTCCTTTCCCTCCACCACACAGATTGGTAATATTCCAGATTCCGTTTGCCCTGTCAGGGTGGGTCCTAGAGGTGGGACAAAAGCAAGAATTGCAAACTGACCCAAGACAGACGTGGAAAAATTGTGCTTCCCTGATGTGGCTTTAAGATACTCGCTCTGTTGCCCAGGCTGTAGTGTAGTGGTGCCATCTCGTCTCACTGCATCCTCTGCCTCCTGGGTTCAAGCGATTCTCCTATCTCAGCCTCTCAAGTAGCTGGGATTACAGGCATGCACCACCATGCTCAGCTAATTTTTGTATTTTTAGTAGAGATGGAGTTTCACCATGTTGGCCAGGCTGGTCTTAAACTCCTGACTTCAAGTGATCCACCCACCTTGGCCTCCCAAAGTGCTGTGATTACAAATGTGAACCACTGTGCCCGGCCAAGATAATGAGATTTGGAGGCCGGGCACAGTGGCTCACACCTGTAATCCCAACACTTTGGGAGGCTAAGGCTGGAGGATTGCTTGAAGCCAGGAGTTTGAGAACAGCCTGGGCAACATAGTGAGACCCCGTTTTACAAAAAAATTAAAAAATTAGCTGAGTGTGGTGGTATGCCACAGTAGTCCCAGGTACTCAGGAGACTAAGGCAGGAGGATTGCTTGAGCCCAGGAGATCAAGGCTGTATAGTGAGCCATGATCCCCCCACCACACTCTAGCCTGGGTGGCAGAGCAAGACCCTTTAAAAAAAAAAAATGTACACACAAAAAGACACTGAGATTTGGGGGTTACTTGTAACTGTGTCATAATGTGGCTCCTTACTGCCGTCACCATGCCTAGAGGGATCCCAGTGTGTGATCACAACATCACAACAACCCAAGCCCCAGTGTGTCACGCCATTACATACTTAGAGCCTGTTTTTACAAAGTTTGAATATTGTAATTTGCCATTAAAAAATTGTTTTAAAGATCTGCCTAGGTCAGCAAATTTTATTTAGCCTCTAGAACCATTTGACTGGGGTACTGCCTTGAGAAATAAAGCAGATTCCTTCAGCTGCATGTGGGCCTGGAGTCACTGGAAAATGCAGACAAAACAAGATCTGCTGATTGGCAAGGTCATCTTGGGAAGGGCCATCGTGCAGTAAAGAGCAGGTCCATTAATTCGGGGGGGGGGTGGTTTACATCAGTTCCATCTGCCTCTTACCTAATGGGACTGTTTGGTTGTGTTCTTTCCTGGAGAGATTAGTGATTGAAAGGAGGAGATCTAGAAAGGAAAGATAAAAGTTTACATTTAATTCTCATGCCATGCAGCCTTCTAAGAAGGCTTCCTAAGGAGGCTGCATACTAAATTCAGATGTAAGTCAGAAGGCAGCTTCTCCCAAGACAGTGTTGATGTCCAGGGGGTAACAATTCCGTCACAAAAGGGCTCTAAAGGGGTTTGGGGAAAATTCATTTGTCTTCCTGTTATCTCTAACCCTAAAACCCAACTGCTGGCTGAATTAAAAGTCTCTTACATAATGATCAGAGGAGTTTTGAGTATCGGATCTTTGTGTACTTGTTTTTTAAATTCAGTCGGGTCTAAAATAATGCTTTTCCCTCCCCTCCTCCTCCACTTTATGTATTTGCTAGCAGCTTCCATGAAACTCCGTGGGTAAACACTTCTGCAACTCTTTGGCATTTAAATTTTAGGTTTCTGCCCCTCATAGCAGACTATCTTTCTAGAGGCAGAGCTGGAAGTCTCTTTTAACACCATTTTTTAGCTTGGACAGGCTGACATTTTTATTTAATGGGTTATCTCAATATACATATACTTTTTTGCATCCTATTTTTTTAGAAAATTAAAAATGATATGCCGGGCGCCGGTGGCTCACGCCTGTAATCCCAGCACTTTGGGAGGCTGAGGCAGACGAATCACGAAGTCAGGAGTTTGACACCATCCTGGCTGACACAGTGAAACACCGTCTCTACTAAAAAATACAAAAAATTAGCTGGATGTGGTGGCAGGTGCCTGTAGTCCCAGCTACTCGGGAGGCTGAGGCAGGAGAATGACGTCAACCCAGAAGGCAGAGCTTGCAGTGAGCCGAGATCATCCTACTGTACTCCAGCCTAGGAGACAGGGCGAGACTTCGTCTCAAAAAAAAAAAGATAGTGATGAAAATAATAGAATATTGATGAGAACACCCATTACTATGCTCATTGTTCAAATGGACTCATTTAAGCGCTGTCTCCTTTGTTTCTGTCTTTCTCTCGCATCAGCTCGCATCTGTTTTCCTTTGCTATAAGGCATCAGTGGTTACCAAGCAGTGTTGCATGATTTCCATCCCACACCTCCGTGTGTGTTCCTCGTCTGTCTCTAGGATGTGCCCTCTGCCCCATCACATTGCACTCTGTGCTGCTCTCAGGCAAAGCTCTTCTTAAGTACACTAGCCATCAAAACCTTACAACTTGGCTGGGTGTGGTGGCTCACACCTGTAACCCCAACATTTTGGGAGGCCGAGGCGGGTAGCTCACTTGAAGTCAGGAGTTCAGGACCAGCCTGGCCAACGTGGTGAAAGCTCATCTCTACTAAAAATACAAAAAATTAGCCAGGCATGGTGGCACATGCCTGTAATCCCAGCTACTTGGGAGGCTGAGACAGGAACATCACTGGAACCTGGGAAGTGGAGGTTACAGTCAGCCGAGATGTATGCCCTTGTAGTCCAGCCTGTGCGATAGAGGGAAACTTTGTCTCATACAAACAAACAAAAAACATACAACTTAATTCTCATGCCCCTACACCTATCTTTTCTCCTCTTTGTCTTGACTCCTCTTGGGAATTCCCTAAGTACTTTGAGGGTGAGGACCACCAGATAAATGTCGTGAGGCAACCAGGAATGACATTACAAGATTCCATTCTTTCCTTTGTGTATCCATTCATCATTCATTATATTCTTACTCTGAGCTAGGCACTGGGAACTTAAGAATGAATTAGGATCTTTCAGTTTAGTAAGAACAAGCAGGAATAAACAATTAGAACATTTAGTGTGGCAAGGGGAATGACAAAGTTACCAAGAGAGGTAGGAGAGAGATAGGAGTAGTTGTCTGCTGGGAACAGGTGAAGGAGTGACAGCAGGGGGTGAGGATAAGGAGGAGGAAGCTTTACCCCTGAGAAGAGCAGGCATCAGATAGGCTTTGGAATCTACATGGGTGTTTGTAGGTGGACCACCCTGGAAGGTGAATGGTAGGGAAGGAAGGGAATAAAGTGCATTCTGTGCAAGGAAAGAGCAGGTGCAGCAGCTCAGACAGGGGCACCTTCAGAGCATGTCTGAGTCTTCCTGATGAGACACACGGTGTTCACTTGGTAACTCCCTGGCAAATTCTCTTCTTCGGGCTTCCATATAGGATATGCGAACCTCTTTATGTTTTTTTAAAAGGGAGAGATTTAATAAAGGCAATTTGGCACTTAGAAAATTGTTAGAAGAGCTAAAAGAGTAGTTTTGAGGTTGCGGTTCAGAACAGCTTCCTGAATAATACAGAAGTGACCCTCCTGGAAGGTCCTTCCACTGAAGCTACAACTGGAGCTAAGCGGATGGATAAGCCAAAGCTGCCTCCATTGCTGTGGCCCCATCTCCACCACAAGGAAGCTGGAGAAGGGACCCCGGAACCGGAAGACAGAAAACTTCCTTCGCACACTCCGTTGCTAAGAGGAGAAGCCCCAAAGAAGCTAGATATGGCCCTTCCCTCACATTTGCTGTCCCAAGTGTCCCATGGCAGCGCCTAAGCAATTGGTGGGATGCATTTGTGTCTGTAAACAAAGTTGCAAGGGAGTCTGGAAAGGGAGTTTTAACTCCAACTTTTTCAACTAGAATGGTAGGACTGAGGGGCAGCGTTGCTCCCCAGGGGACATTTTACAATGTCTGGGACATTTTTTAGTTGTCACAACTGGAAGGAGGAAGAAGTGCTACTGTCATCTAGTGGGTGAAGGCCAGGGATGCTGCTAAATATCCTACAATCCATGGGACAGTCCCTACTACAAAGAATTACCCAGCCCCAAATGTCAAAGTGCCCAGGTTGAGAAACCCTGACCTAGCTGAAAAGTGAACAGGAACTAAATGAGTCGGTTTCGGATATCCAACACAAATATGTCACTTGTTTCTATTCCAAAAGTATTAGAATTTTTGTTTGAGCTAAAAACTAGACACAATTTATTGGATAATTGCTTTTCATCCCTTCAATACGTGTTCCCTTGAAATTTGCATCCATGCATCCCACGTGGTACCCATATTGATTATTTCACTGACTCCGAAGACTTCTTTATTCAAAATAATCTCTAATAAGATGTTTTTTAGGGATAAGGAAAAATCAAGTTTCTCTCCATGTTACGTTTCTTTCTTGCACGTGTATTGCTTTTTCATAAGCAGAATCTTACTAATAGAACAAGTCCTCTCAAAATGGTTGCCTTTTCTCCCTTCATCCTCCCCCACCAATAATGTAGAGCTGTTATTTGGCTTGTTTTGCTTTTTCCTCCAGAGGCAGGAAGAGGGAATGAATGGTGGCCAAGAATTTTAAATTCCTGTTTCCGGCTGCCCCCGGAAGCTCCGTCTTTGTTGTGAGGGCTTCTCTGCGTCAGTAGAGACCAGCTGAGCTCTTGTTCACCTCTTATTCTTTGGTTCCCTTTCACAGCAGGTCTAGCTCTAACCACAGCTGGAGTTTAGGAAGGCCAGGCAGCGTGTGTTGAATGCCAGCCAGTGTTCTACCCAGGGTCATATACTTGGATATTTTTCTGTGCATCTGTCTTTTCCGACCCTCCCATGATTCTGGAAGGAAACACCTTTCCAAGCTCCCCAGTGACCTTGGTTCATCCACGAAATATGCAGGAAAAGCATTATGAGCATTGCGATGCCACATGCTGCGTTGGTATGTTACGTTATGAGAACTATTGGGGATGATCTCTGAGAAACTTACGAGAGGTGTGCGATTGGAAATCACGTCACCCTCTGAATGTGGATTATGGGATAATGGCTAGGTACCCATGCTTCAGAGTCCAGCCAGCCGCAGGTTTGGATTCCAGATGGATGCTGTACTGGATGAATAGTGTCCCCCCAAATTCATGTCTATCTGGAACCTCAGAATGTGACCTCATTTGGAAATAAGGCCTTTTTAATTAAAAAATACATTTCTATTAAAAAAAAAATAGAGATAGGGTCTTGCCATCTTGCCCAGGCTAGTCTCAAACCATTGGACTCAAACCATTGGACAGGTCCTGCTTTGACCTCCCAAAGTGCTGG
Source organism: Macaca mulatta (assembly GCF_049350105.2). Classification (NCBI taxonomy): domain Eukaryota; kingdom Metazoa; phylum Chordata; class Mammalia; order Primates; family Cercopithecidae; genus Macaca; species Macaca mulatta. The sequence goes on from NC_133425.1 coordinate 74,088,234, forward strand.
GATTATAGGTATGAGCCACTCCACCCACCTGGTAATAAGATGTTTATAGATGTAACTAATGTAAAGATAGAGACGTGGGTGTGATCATACTAGTTTAGGGTAGGCCCTTCATCCAATAAGAATGTCCTTAGGAGAGACAGCACAGAGACACCGAGAGAGGAAGGTGATGTCAAGGCAGAAGTGAAGATTGGAATGACACCATCTATAAGCCAAGGAATGCCAAGGCTGTGGCTACACCAGAAGCTGGAACAGAGCCTGCAATGGTTTCTCCTGCAGAACCCCCAGAAAGGACTCATCCTGCATACACTGAGATTTCAAACTTCTGGCTTCCTGAACTGTGAAAGAATAAATTTCTGTTGGGCCAGGCACAGTGGCTCACGCCTGTCCCAGCACTTTGGGAGGCTGAAGCAGGTGGATCACTTCAACCCAGGAGTTCAAGACCAGCCTGGGCAACACCGCAAGACCTCGTCTCTACAAAAAATACTAAAAAAGTGAGCCAGGTGTGGTGGGGCATACCTGTAGTCCCAGCCACTTGGGAGGCTGAGATCGAAGGATCATTTGAGCCTGGGAGGTGGAGGTTGCAGTCAACTGAGATTGCGCCACTGCACTCCATCCTGGGTGACAGCATGAGACTGTGTCTCAAAAATTTAAAAATAAAACATAAATTTCTGTGGTTTTAAGACAATGTGCCTGTGGCCCTAGGAAACCAGTAGATACTTTTGATGGTTTATTTAGTACAACAACCCTGCCCCTTCTAGTTTGTATGATAACCTGATTAATTGCTGGTGCTCTCAGAGCCCTGGTTTCCTTATCTATAAAGTGGAGATTCCCTACCTCATTTGGGGGTGATTTTAAGGCCGAAATGAGACAGTGTATGTAAAGCATTTGGTGTGATGCCTGATACAGAGTAAGTGACCAATAAATAACTACCCTTATTATTTAGAATGCTATTATTTAGAATGTAAGTATATTTAGGAAAGCACCATCAATATTCAATTTGTCTTGCTAATAAAAAGGAATAAAGGTAAAGATTGCAAAGTAGAAAAATACATGTAAATTAAACGGCTTTACATCTTAAAAAGTGGTGAGGTAGACACACAGGCACTAGTCACGTCATTCCTTCTCATCCCAACCCATTAAGATTTGGCCTTCAACTGGGTAGTGGAAGAAATACGGTCCTTGGCCATCTACTCCCCCAAAGCAGGAACATCCCCTGTTTTTGGGTAGTTAAGAGTTAAGTATCACTTTGAGCTACAGGATCATGATTAAAAAGCATTCTGTTATCCTATTTCACAACTCCCCACTTTTGTAAAAGTTTAGGACACCAGCAGGGCAGCAAATACCTTTAAATGATTTTATTTAAATGTCAGATTTAATTAAATCCATTAACAGAAGACAAACCCCAAGGAAATTTTCAGGGAGCTTTAGAATTTTCCTTTTCCATGTTCAAGGGGATAACCGTAGCATGAAGCCTTCCCATACACATGCAAATGCAAGCAGGGGCATTTATCATGAAAATACAGCTCTCAAGGCTGAAGTGCTTGTTAACATTGCGCTCTATAGCCAAGTGTGATGATCAGAAAATATATATATCGAAGAGACCACAAAATAGTGTAGAGATTGGTGATTTTGACTAAGACTGGAATGTGTGTGTATGCACTCCTCATGTTCCGGTTTCTGTGATCATTCAGGCATGCACAGGTATTCTGATGGGTAGTCAGGTCATTAGGCCCAGAGCGGGCAGTGTAGCATGGCAAGAGAAGTCATTGTGTCTCCAAACTGTGCCTAAATTGCCTGTAACGGGTTCTTTCCCATTTGCAGAACCAGATCTTATCATTTGCAAGGAGAACAGCTGAAAAGATACTTAAATAAAAGTGATCGGATTAAATTTTACAAACGAGAATGACCAAAAGGATTCCCAGGGAACCATCACTGGTCCAGAGCCCCCCATTTTAGGGTCTGGCATTTGTACTGATTATGGCCTGACAGCTCTTGAGTTTCCAATGATAACAGCCATCTGACTTGATCGGAGTTCAATGGATTTTCACTAAAATAGAATCATCGCCTTGGTGATGGATAGAAAAAGTAAAGCAATACATCCTGATAAATGCTGTGCCTGCCTCCTTCCTCTCCCCGGCAGTGACCTTGCACAATCCATAAGAGGGCAAGGCTGAGAGCCCCGGCCACCGCCACAGCGCGTCAGGACTTGGAAATTTAAGTAGCTTTGAAACCCATCAATGGGGTGAAGGGGGAATGGCCTGAGAAAGCAATGGATCATGCTTAGAGGGCTCAGAGGGAAATAGGGTACGCTGAAGGTCAACGTGCAGACATGTCCTGAAGGAACAGCTCAAGTCCTCATTCTCATTCACGGGAGGCTGTGGCCCTGTGAGGTGAGATCAGTAGAAAAGAACAATAAAACCGGAGTTTTCAGAGCATATAATTTCTTCTTGGAAGTGAAAGGCACTGGAGAGTGGTGCAGGATAAGCACTAGCCTGGAGAAAGGATGCCCTGCCCCAGTCTCTTTCTCTGAGTAGCAGAGAGCTGGCTGTACAAGGAAGCCCGTCGCTTCTCTAACACCTCATTTGTTCTCCAGCCTGATTATCTTAGTCAACTGTGAACGTTTGAACAGTGTTGATCATCGGTAACGACACCAGCACCATAACACGAAATCCCACTAAAACACGGCTTCCAGGAAACTCACAGACTAGTTACATCCCCAAGCCCTGCATACTTGATCGCAAAGAGAAGCTTCTGGATGGTTGAAGGAGAAAGGAGTTAGACATTGGCAGGCACCCATTAGTGTTGGTTACGACTTGCTAAAAGAAAATATTAAAATAAAAATTAGATCATAAATTTGGAGCCACCATTACCAAGCCTAAAGTGCAAATTGCCAAACAAGTCAAGAGACTCATTAGCATTTTATGTAAATCAGTTATTACTGTTCTCCACTTCCTTAATTATCCATGTTATTTCAATACAACCCTTTCTTTGATGTCCCAATTCTATATTTAAATAGTGCAAGATTTCTATCGTATCCTCCCGCAGAGGTTTGTGCCATGCAAAAAACATGCCAAGAGCAGCTATTTTAGAGACTACAGGGAAATGTTTAATTGGTTCATCCCATTTGAGTTATGAGGGTGTATTACTGAGCACATAAAATCAGAAACATGGAAAGTACTAGCTTGGAGAAGTTTACTAAAACCTGCAAGAGACTGCTTGAAATTTTGCCCCCAAGACTTTTTGGATTCTCGATGGGAACTGATTCAAAGAGAAATTTTGCAAACTTCATGGAATTTTGCTAAATGATTGATTTATAATTGAAATATTTGGAAATAAAATCCAACAACTCTCTTTCCTTTGGCTTTGAGACTTACTGTTTTGGTTGGATGAAGAGAACACTTGTGACAGAGAGAGGGAGGAATGTGGGGTGCACAGCAGAGATGTGGGGAAGCACTCCTCATCCAACTCTTTCAAACCAGTTCATTTTTTTTTTTTTTTTGAGATGGAGTTTTGCTTTTTCGCCCAGGCTGGAGTGCAGTGGCACGATCTTAGCCCACTGCAACCTCTGCCTCCCAAATTCAAGCAATTCTTCTGCCTCGGCCTCCCGAGTAGCTGGAACTACAGGTGTCCACCACCACGCCCAGCTAATTTTTTTTTTTTTTTTTTTTGAGACGGAATCTCCAGTCTCGCTTTGTCGCCCAGGCTGGAGTGCAGTGGTACAATCTTGGCTCACTGCAACCTCCGCCTCCCGGGTTCATGCCGCTCTCCTGCCTCAGCCTCCAAGTAGCTGGGACTACAGGCGCGCACCACCATGCCCGGCTAATGTTTTGTATTTTTAGTAGAGATGGGGTTTCACCGTGTTAGCCAGGATGGTCTCGATCTCCTGACCTCGTGATCCGCCCACCTCAGCCTCCCAAAGTGCTGGGATTACAGGCATGAGCCACCGCACCTGGCGTAATTTTTGTATTTTTAGTAGAGATGGGGTTTCACCATGTTGGCCAGGCTGTTCTCGAACTCCTGATCCACCCGCCTCGGCCTCCCAAAGTGCTGAGATTACAGGGGTGAGCCACCGCAGCCAGCTAGAACTTCATAGTTAACTCTTACTATTTTCTGCTAAGCACTGGATTCCACACTTCTGGCCACCTGCCTTTATCTCCTGCCTGCCTCCTGCCCCGTAACCTAACTTGTTTTTAAATACATGTTCAACAAAAATAAACAAGAACAAATGGAGAATCTTTGACCATGACTGCAGTTGAAAAGAGAAGTGATGGAAGGACATGTACTCTTCCCATATGTTTTTAAACAATCACTGTATCTGATTTTTAATTTTTTCTTTTTTTCCTGGAAGAAAGAACAGATCTGGATAAAGTCAGTATACAGTGTGGGCTTTGGTGACCCAAGTTCAAGGCCAAGGTGTAAGCATGGGTTTGTTTAAGTTGTTTACCCTTATTATCCCCTCTGTGAAACATGATTAACCACGCTTACCTTGAAGAGTTATCTTAAATATTTGTGTTAATATTATGTATGTACGACGTTGATTACACAGTAAGGGCTCAGTAAATGGTACATGTGAGCCTCTGCTCTAGGCAAGGCACTGTACTGAATGTTTACATAGATGATTGGATGATCATACTGAATCCTCAAAACGTTCATCAAAATAAGTAGGATTCTTTTTATGTATATTTAACCGGTGAGGAAAATGGGGTTTCTGGAGGTAAGTGACTCACTCAAGATCACGTGGAATCGAGTGGAGAAGCTGGGGTTTTAATTCAGAAGTTCTCCAAGCTACAGCTATCATTGAGACAAGAACTATACACTGTAGGAAGATTAATGTAAAGATTAAAAAAACAGTTTTCATATCCTTCATCTACATAAATAAATAATATTTACAGAAACTCATCTCTGCGGACTAAAGTACTTTAAATATTTAATCTAATTTATTGGTTATTTATTTAACAAATACTTTTATGGGCCTTGCCATGTTCCAGGCACGGTTCTAAGCACTTACAACTAGTAACTCATTTAACCATTTCACAAATATTTATTCTGAGAGCAAGCACGGGGGTTTATATGATGGTTCCACAAAGCAGTGAAAAGCACCCGCCCTGGTGCTCGCAACCTGAGATGTCCCTGGGCACTAGTCCATCTAGATGGCTTTAAAAATATATAAATTAAATTTTTAAATACATGATTTTTCTGGCCAGGTATAGTGGCTCATGCCTATAACCCCGCACTTAGGGAGGGCAGACAAAGGATCGCTTGAGCCCAGGAGTTTGAGACCAGCCTGGGCAACATAGCGAGACTTTGTCTCTACTAAACATAAAAGTTATTAAAAAATAATAATTTTTTTTAAAAAAACTTGACTTTTCTGGTCATACCTGTGGCATACTCATTATAGAAAATTTGGAAAATATAAGAAGTCATAAAGAAGAGGGAAAAAAATTTAAATCCTTCACTGTCCCATCACATACCCTTTAAATCAATCCAAGGTTTTAATGGAAAGGGAAAGCATATGATCTAGTACAAAGAAGTTTTTTCAGCTTCTTCTCCACTGCTTGTTTCAGAATCTCAGAGTAATCCAGACGTTACTACTCCATAAGCAAATCTGGGACAGTAATCAGACAACCAGACTGAGAGCCCCCAAGGGTTCAAATTCCTGAGCCCTGTGTCTTCTCTATAGCTTGCTGTCTTGTTCCATTTGAATATAAAGCTACCATCAAGCATAACAAGTGGGATGCTCTCTACAGAGTCCAAAAAAAAAAAAAAACACACAGAAAATTAACATGCTACCATCCCCTAAAGAAGCAAGGGTCTCAGACTTCTGCCCCTTTTGTTCCTGTATTGCCCTCCATTCAGATCTTGTCACTTAGGCCTTGGTAGCATGAGCTATTACCAGCCCTCCATATTTACTCTGTCTCTCTATATTTTTTTTAACACTGGCACTTCCTGTTGCAGAAATTGGATCACTTCTCTAAAAAGCTCCCCACCCCCACCTTGGGCGACTGGTGGGTTGCAACACCAGGAAAGCACATTGTTCCAACTCTAAAAGTCTACAGTCTAAAATCATCATCATGTATTTTCATCAGGATGAAATATCGGGCGCTCAGCTCAGTGCAAGGTTTTATTAATGATGTGCTGTCAGGGGCTGGATGTTCTGCATATTTGCATATTAAACAGCTGAGTGAAGAAACATTCCTTTTATTGCTGCAGGGAATAAATCAGTTTAAAGCAAGTTCTCATCATTTATACTGCTTTCAGCTAAGTCTTCTTTTATTGAAATAAATTGTTGAAGTGCTTTGCTCATTCTTTGAATACTGATGAAATTTACCTTGATAGGACCTCAGGAAAAATAATATTTTCTTAAAGGTGCAGTATTGTTCCATTTTTGAGTATTACTTTAATACATTATTGATAAGTTAATTTAGAAATAACAAGTGAAAGGGGAAGAAAAACAGTTTTGAATAAAAACGGTGTTTCCTCTGGACTATTTTGCCAAATGCATTTTTATTGGCAGAACGTAAGCAAATTTTTAAAAAAGGACAAAAACACTTTTTATTAATACCTAGTGTACTTTTTTTTTTTTTTTAATGAACCATGAGCTGTTTTTGCTTTCAAATCTCCGCAGGCATTATATTGTGTCTACACATAAAGACGTAGTGTTTACAGACCCCAAAGCTGTCCCCTGGGCAGGCACATGAGGGGGTCCCAGGCAATCAGGCTCTTTTCAAACATGAACTATACCTGGCCTCAGGGTTTAGGGGTCAGGCAGCTGTTTGACAGGATTCTTACAAATGTTTTTGGTTCCTCTGTCTACTGGTTACCTACTCTCTATGCCAGAGGTTGAAAACTCAATGTTCGGATCACATACATCCTGAAAACACTTTTTAAATAAAATTTTGGCCTGCATCCTGTTTTTGAAAACTTGTAATGGCTTGCCAACGTTTTCAAGTTGGGAAGTTTCACAGAAAAATTCGGATTTCCAGCTTCTCTCAAAAACACAGTTCAAACATCCTGAGCCTGTTCTGTGGTCAGTTACTCGTTAGCAGCCGTCTGCTCTAGGAGGGTTAGGGATGGATCCTTTTAGAGGTGCAACCCCCAACACTCCCGGTTGTTTACAGTGTGGGATACCTGACTTTCGCCTTTTATGATGCCTGCCCGGGGCATGCACGTGGTGACTTTCCATTTCTGGTGTGTATCTTATCTCTTGGTGGTGAACTCAGTTCTATGAAGCATCTGGGCACGGCCTGGCACATAGGACATGTCCAGAAAACATTAGCTGGTATTAAAACAGAGGAAACATGGGAACTGAGGGTGGTCAGTGATGTCACATTTTATTTCCTTTATATTCTCCTTCTGAGTACAGAACCAAACATTTCTTAGGCATATAATTTCCTGCCTCCAAATTCATGTTATTTCTAAACAGTAGCCCGTTCCGCTTCTACAAATCTTTGCCCAAATATCTCCTTTTCAGGGATGACATCCTTAGCCACTATTTAAAATGGCCACTTTCTTTCCAAACTCTGCCGTCCCTGAAACTGTACCCTGCTTTATTTTTCTCCTTAGCAGGCATCATTTCTCTGTTTTATCTGTCTACTTGCTAATTGTCTCACTGCCCTCCCCCTCCCCACTGGAAAGTGAATGAAGCCTCAAGGTTTTGTGTGCCTTGGTCTCTCCTGGGTCCTGAGTACCAATGGCCTTACCTGGCACTTGGTAGGGTATGTGCTTAATGAATAGTGAGTGAATGGGCTGGGCGTGGTGGCTCACACCTGTAATCCTAGCTATTCAGGAGGCTGAGACAGGAGGATCGCTTGAGCACAGGAGGTCAAGGCTGCAATAAGCTATGAGCGGGCCACTGCACTTCACTCTGGGCAACAGAGCAAGACCCTCTGTCTAAAAACATATATCTATATTGAGTGAATGAATGAATGAATTGATTTATTTTAGTTTGGCCTCAATCTTTATAGAAGTTCATTTCAACAACTATCTGAGCACCTGTTTGTGCAGGGGCCACGTGTTGGTTGCAACCTGGAAGGAAAAGCTGGGCAAGGCAGAGATCCAGTGCTCAGGAAGCTGAGTCCATGCCAGAATGTGATAATTGTATAAATAGCTACAATAGGCATAGGTACAGATCTGTAAAATATGAAAACAGGAAAACACATGGCGTCTCGGAGGGTAGGGAAGTCATGGTGAGTAAGATTGGGTCTGAGATAAACCTAAAAGAGGGTCAGGATTTTGACTGAGGGCTGGAAGGGAGGAGCGATAGGAAACTCACCGTTTTTCAGATCTCTTCTTGTGCGTGGCCTGGGGTTAAGTGCTCTACATGCATCCCCTCATTGACTCCTCAGAGCAACCCCGTGAAGAGTCCGTGTGTGCTTCCCAGTTTACTCTGGAGATGACTGAGGCTCAGAGAGGTTAAGCCACCTACCCAGGGTGGCACTGCACACTTTGTTCAGAGCAGACCCGGCGTGTCGCATCAGTTCACCCTGGCCGTAGACCCTTTTCCTCCCATAACCGTATTGCCTCCCGTCCTTGGTGGAGAAGCAGGAGAGCACGGAAGGGGGCAACTGCCAAGCCTGTTTCTAGAATCTCAAGGATGCCATTTGGTGAAGCTGAGACTGGTGCAGTTACTCTGTGGAGGCACCAGCATCTTGGACTAAGGGATGGATTCAGGAAGGATCGTTTCCCTCGCTGACCTGCTGTGTGAAAGGTACAGAATGATTACAGGTGTCCGAGATCCTGGAACCCATTTCTTACCATGATAGTGATGGGGTAGGGATAGAAAGATGGGTGAAGTGGCTGGGTACAGTGGCTCACGCCTGTAATCCCAGCACTTTGGGAGGCCAAAGCGGGTGAATCACCTTAGATCAGGAGTTCGAGACCAGCCTGGACAACATAGTAAAACCCCATCTCTGCTAAAAACACAAAAATTACCCAGGCCTGGTGGTGTGGGCCTGTACTACCAGCTACTCAGAAGGCTGAGGCAGGAGAATCACTTGAACCCGGCAGGCAGAGGTTGCAGTGAGCCAAAATGGTGCCACTGCATTCCAGCCTGGGGGACAGAGCGAGACTCCCATCTCAAAAAATAAGTCAATAAATAAAATAAATAAATAAATATAATACAGACACAGGCTTTCCCCCCCACCTCTCTTAAGTCTTGAAAGAAACAGTAAAAAGCTCCTATTCCTGTTTCCTTTCCAGGAGAAGTATTGTTTCCATATAAATCATTTGTGACAGAAGCTCCTTATTTTTAAGTGGAAAATGCACATTTAGTAACATGAGAATAATGTCCAAACATCTTCTCATTGATGGCTGCCAAGAGTACAGCAGCCGTCTTGCTGCCTGGAGAAAGAGATACTCAGAAGCAACTGTTTTAGGGGCCATGCTGTCCTTGCTGCCGCCTTTGCTTAGGTGAGCTCTGAGCAGCAGCTTCCCAGAGGCTCCCTAACCAGTGGCAGCTGAGTGCTTTTGTGCCTTGCAAATCCTCTAGTCAGAGCAGACCTGGCTTAGGACCCCGACCCTACCGCTAACTGACTCCATGGGTGCCTATCGGTTCTTTATTTTACCTCTGCAAGCCTCAGTTTTCTCATCTGTAAAGTAGGGATAACATTAGCTTTAGCCTTCATAGGCTTAGAGTGAAGTTTAAATAAGAAAAGGCATGTAGGCTGGGCGTGGTGGCTCACGCCTGTAATCCCAGCACCGAGGGAGGCTGAGGCAGGTGGATAGCTTGAGCCCAGAAGTTCAAGACCTGCCTGGGTAGCATAACAAGACCCATCTCTGCAGAAAATACAAAAATTAGCCAGGTGTGCTGGCATGCATCTGTAGTCCCGGCTACTCAGGAAGCTGAGATGGGAGGACTGCTTGAGCCCGGGAGTTCAAGAACAGCCTGGATGATGTAAAAAGACCTATCTCTACAAAGATTAGCTGGGCATGGTGGCAAGTGCCTGTAGTCCTAGCTACTCGGGAGGCTGAGGTGGGAGGATCGCTTGAGCCCCGGGAGGCCGAGGCATGATCATAGCACTGCACTGCAGCCTGAGCAACAGGGACTCTGTCTCAAAGAAAAGAAAAGAAAAAAAAAAGCCATGCAGAGCTGGGCTATCCAATACTTTAAGGTAGCCAGTGGCCACATGGGGCCATTTCAAGCTAAATTAAATTTTAAATAAAATTAAAAATTAAGTCTCTCAGTCACATATTGCAAGTGCTAAACATCCAGACATGTCTAGTGGCTCCCACGTTGGGTAGCACAGATACAGAAAGAACGTTTCCATGACAGTAGAACGTCCCATTGCACAGCTCCCGTATGGAGCACTTAGCCCAGTGTTGGGCACAGTACATGCTGTGTTGGTTAAAGCTTAGTTTTATTGGCTAGGCATGGTGGCTCATGCCTGTAATCTTAGCACTTTGGGAGGCTGAAGTGGGAGGATAGTTTGAGCCTAGGAGTTTGAGACCAGCCTGGGTAACACAGTGAGACCCTCTCTCTACAAAAAACTCAAAAAATTTAGGCTAGGTGTAGTGGCTCACGCCTGTAATCCCAGCACTTTGGGAGGCCGAGGTGGGCACATTGCCTGAGGTCAGGAGTTCGAGACCAGCCTGGCTAACATGGTGAAACCCCATCTCTACTAAAAATACAAAAAAGAGTTGAGTGTGGTGATACATGCCTGTGGTCCCAGCTACTTGGGAGGCTGAGGCAGGAGAATCACTTGAACCCGGGAGGCGGAGGTTACAGTGAGCCGAGATCACGCCACAGCCTGGGTGATAGAGCAAGACTGTCTCAAAAATAAATAAATAAATAAATGAGCTGGACATGGTGGCGTGTGCCTGTGGTCCCAGAATGGGGAGGCTGAGGTGGGAGGATGGCTTGAGCCCAGAGGTTGAGGCTGCAGTGAGCTATGATCTCGCCACTACTCGTCAGTCTGGGCGACAGAGAGAGACCCTGTCTCAAAAAAGCGAAACAAAACTCAGTTTTTTCACATTCATCTATAAAACAATAAAGGAAACATCCTAGATACTTGAATCAGAGCCCTTTTAATTGTAACTTCAAAAAACGGGGCTGGTGCCGCCCAAGATTTCCTCCATATACAAAAAAAGAAGAGGCAGGGGAGGAAGAAGCAAAGAGCCAGTACAGGACTCTGCCCTTTAGAGTCTCTAGGGACAGACTGAGGTTTGAGGGTTCCCGCTCCTGATCTCAGGGAATCCTGAATTACAGGTGTTAACGTAATTAGCCCCAGCCCGGCTCCTCGTTAATTACCTGAAGTGGATGGGACAGTTTCCAATACTCAGCACAAACGCGTGCGCAGTGACTCTGTGGCTTACTACCTATTTGGCCTTGGAAAGTTACTCTTTAAGTCAGGGCTTCTTTTCTTCAACTTTGGTGTGAGGCTCCCCTGGAGAGCTGGTTCAAACGCAAGTCTCGTGCCCCACCCCCAGAGCCCCTCATTTTCTAGTTTTGGGTTGCGGCCCAGGAGTCTGCTTTTCTAGCAAGCACCCAGATGTCCCTGATGCTTACAGCTCTCAGACCACATTTGGAGCAGTGATTTTTAAAAGCCTTTTCATTTAGAAAGAGTTGTTCTCCATGCCTCAAATGACTGTCACAATTGAGAAAATGAATATATGTATATATGTATATATGTAAATAAAATGAATATATGTAAAGTCCACAGCCAGTGACATTGTAGACACTCAGCGAATGGTCTCTGCTGTTACTATTATTTTATTTTTGCTAATTATTATTTTTTACACCTACAAATCAGGATCTGCTAGAATTGCTTGATATTTGAAAATTGGGCCTAACTCACTGTGCCACTCTTCTATCATGAAATAACAATCCTCTATTTAAACGATTAAACTTAGTAGTTGTTTAACTACTAAGTTTAATCGTTTAAATAGAGCCACTTAAAGGTGGCTCACACCTTTCAGCTCAGTTGTTTTACACCAGTGAGGATGAATGTTTCTGCATGCGTGTAGTTGGCACCACTCTTTAATAAAGTATTTTTCCTTTAGCCAGGTGTGGTGGCATTTGCCTGTAATCCCAGCTACACAGAAGGCTGAGGTAGGCAGATCCCATGAGCCCAGGAGTTGGAGGCTGCAGTAAGTTATGATCATGCCATTGTACTCCAGCCCAGGTGATACAGTGAGACCCTGTCTCCGAAGAAACAAAAAGGCCACATGTGGTGGTTCCCCCCTGTAATCCCAGCAGTTTGTGAGGCTGAGGCATGAGGATTGCCTGAGGAGTTTGAGATTGGCCTGGACAATATAGCAAGATCCCATCCCTATTAAAAGATTAAAAATGAAAATAAAATTTTAAAGAAAGGTATTTCTCCCCTTCAGGGTAGTTTGGAGCCAATACTTCTTGCACCATTCATTTGTCCAGAGCATGGGACAAAGGATAATGCCTTAATGCCCACTGCAAAGAGAACAGTTGTACTTAGCAGCTTTGGATAATGCACAGTAGGTGTTTTGCAAAGACATGCTTTCGTGACTAAACATCATAAACTCCAAGTGAATGATTTCCCTGAGTGAATGAATGATTCTGTGAGGATAGCACTTCTGTTTTAAGATGAGAAATTTCAATAAATGAGTCTGTAGGCTGCTGTAACAGATACCCTTGGTGGGGTAGGAAGGATCATCATTTAAAACTTAGGATCTGACTCCAGATGACATGTTTTGTTCTATGCCAGAAATATTCCTAAATTCGATTTCCAGTTTCCAAAAGAGCAGGTAAGGAAAACACAGAGTGTTACTTGGTCTTTAAAAGCACTTTTTAAAATTTATTTATTTATTTTTTTTGAGAAGGAATCTCGCTCTGTTGCCCAGGCTGAAGTGCAGTGGCCGGATCTCAGCTCACTGCAAGCTCCGCCTTCCCGGTTTATGCCATTCTCCTGCCTCAGCCTCCCGAGTAGCTGGGACTACAGGCCCCCGCCACCACATCCGGCTAGTTTTTTGTATTTTTTAGTAGAGACGGGGTTTCACCGTGTTAGCCAGGATGGTCTCGATCTCCTGACCTCGTGATCCGCCCGTCTTGGCCTCCCAAAGTGCTGGGATTACAGACTTGAGCCACCGCACCCGGCCTAAAATTTATTTTTATTTTTAAAAAATAGAGAAAGGAGGCAGGCGCAGTGGCTTACACTTGTAATCTTAACACTTTGGGAGGCGGAGGCGGGTGGATTGACTGAGCTCAGGAGTGCAGGCGGATTGCCTGAGCTCAGGAGTTGGAGACCAGCCTGGGCAACATGGCGAAACCGTGCTTACTAAAAACATAAAAAAATTAGGCGTGGTGGTATGCACCTGTAATCCCAGCTACTCTGGAGACTGAGGCATGAGAATCACTTGAACTGGGGAGGTAGAGGTTGCAGTGAGCCGAGGTCGTGCCACTGCACTCCAGCCTGGGTGACAGAGGGAGACTCTGTCTCAAAAATAATAATAATAAAAATAATAAAAAAGTTAAATGAAAAGTGGAGACAAGATCTCACTTTGTTGCCCAGTCTGGTTTTGAACTCCTGGGTTCAAGTGATCCTCCTGCCTCGGCTTCCCAAAGTGCTGGGATTACAGGCATGAGCTGCCGCGCCTCACCTCTTGTTTTCAGTATCATTGATAAGCCGTGGTCTTCAGGGACTTGTGGGCGTTCTCATGTTAAATATCCAACAGTCGTGGTTTGGGGCAGGAAGAGCTCATCATGATGTATAATTTAGATTTTCTGAGTATTTAATTCAGCTTCTTTGGTCACAAGGAACAGAGTTTTACTTGTGCCGCCTCTTCTAAGAAAAAGGTTTTCTGTAAGAAATAATGTTGGCAAGCTGAGGAAAGGAGGCAGTTTTGGGTAACTGTCTCTTGTGATCCCCTCCTGCACAACTGTGGCATTCTCTTTTTCTGACTAGTTTGTTCCACTGCTGCTAGATTTATTCATTCTCCTCCCTCACAAGTTTGGCTCACGCATGCTTCTTTTTTGCTCATGACCGTGCAACTCAACTCAACCTCATGGCATCTTTTCATCAGCTGTCCCTGCTGCGACAGGCTCAGAGTTGGTTTCCCAATTCCTTAGTGCAGAAATCCGCTGGTATGAGTCATCTTTGCCATTGGTACATTGCAGAGCATAACTTCTCGACAAATTTGCCCTTGACTCACGTATGGTTGGACCTGCGGTCTGTCCAGGTGTACTCAGAGTGGGGAAGGGGAGCGGTGACAGGTAATACAAAACCCACCTAAGTAGGAGGGCCGGTGAACTATAAGGGTTTTCCTTAGCAGGGGGTGCGGGTGGGTAGGGATGACTGGTTTTGCAGTTTAGGGCCAATTGAGTTGGAATGACAGCTGTGGCGTGTTGAGTCAGATCAGGTCCAGAATTCCTGTCCACCCCACCCATTTGCGGTTCCCTCAGATTTATTACGGGACCTGGATATGATGCAAGCATGCCCGCTGGCTCAGGCTGTGCATCATAGCTGCAACATCCCTGAGGTGAAGAAGCCATGTGGGGCCTCACAGAACCCTCCTCCCTCCCTGCTAACAGCTGAGAAAGGGCTCTGCCCTCATGGATGGGGTTGGGGGGCCAGTTATCTTCTTCCAGGTTAATCTCGGTTTCATATAGTTCAGCTGCTTTGAACTATAATTATAATGGGCCGCATCATACTGAACTGTGGAGGCACCATCGTTGTCACCTAACTGAGCTTCTCTTTGTTCTCATATGTTTTAGTGAGGCAGTTACAGCTTCAGAAAAGAGGGAGCCAGGAAATGTACTTGTAATTCACTCCTCTTATAGTCAGAGCATAGGAGCGCTCATAGTACGTATCAGAAACTAGGGAACACATACTGTTTTACAGCCCTGTCTGCAACATTGCATTGTGGGCCTCACTAGGGAGTGTTCTCAATGTGATTTTTATTCTGGGGTGTCCTTTGGCCACAATCCTTAGGGTTTGTTTTTTTTTTTCTCTTTACTGTTCACTGTAACATGGTCCACCCCCTGAGATATTGCTGTTCAGTCTGCTAGTATCTCCACTTCTCCCTGCAGCGTGATGTCTAGTCAGAGTTTCCATTCTGTTTTTATGACCCTGGGAGGACTGGGAGAGATCTGTGAGGTCATCTTGTCCACCCTCAGCCAGGGCAGGAGTGTTCCCTAATGGCAGAGTCGAGTGTTTGGTTTGGTCTTGTTTCTAATGACTCAAGTGATGAGGTCTGGGGACATCCCTTGGGAAGCTATTCTGCAGCCTAATAACTTTCACTCTGTGATTTTTTTTTTTTTTGTATGTGTCTAATATTCAGAGTCTGACACAATAAGGCCATAAAGAGCTAAGTCTGTCTATGGTAGATCCTCATCTAGGAATGTTCTCATAATAGTCGCTTTTGTTATAAATCTTCATCTAACATGGGAGTTAAGTGCATGTTAAAACTAGACCTAGGGACTATGTATCCTAAAATGCAAGAATAGCCCCCAAAATGAAAATTAATGTTGAAAATCTAGTCAATCTGCTAGCAGTATGTATATAACTATTCTGTGTATATTTCACACCGCCATATATGTTTTGTTTATGTGGTGCTAAATGCAAAGGCAGAGAAGTTTCTGCTATATTGAATGCTTAGCAGAGAACTCCTATCCTCCCTCTTTGAAATCATTCCGACAATTGCCCCTCATTCTGCTTGCCAAGGAGTAAGATCTTGGCTTGTGTGTTTCTCCCATGCGGCGTGTATGTGTAATCTTGGTCACTGTTGAGAGCCTGGTGGCAGGCTGATTAATGTTGAGGGAAAGATCTGAGGGCAGGGCCAAGAAAGGAAGAGAGAGAGAGAGAGAGAGAGAGAGAGAGAGTTGGGTAGGGAGGGAGGAGGGACATGGACCCACGGGGAATGGGAAGAGAATAGAAGAAATAGAAATAGGGAATTTGAAATGGAAATAAAAGAAAAGGGGGAGAGGAAAGATAGGGTAAGAAAGGAAGAAATAAAGAGAACGAGATAAAAGGAAAAGAAAAGAAAGTGCAAGTTGATTTGGGATCTGTAGATTAGGGAAGGACATTCATACAGTCAGGACCAGATGTTCACTGGAAGTTTTTTCGTTCTGGATCCTTCTTTTGCTATAGGAATCTGGTTCTCAAAGTGTGGCTCCCAGGCCAGCAATAACAGCATCACTCAGAAATCTGTTAGAAATAAGTATTCTCTGGTTTCACCCCAGATATCCTGAATAAGAAACACTAAAGGGGAGTGGGCCCAACTCTTTGTGTTTTGGGAAGTCCTCTAGTTTGAGAACCAATGATAAGGACATTTTTCCAGGATTCCAATTGTTTTAGGAAAGGCTCAGAAGGCATTTATGTTTATAAGCAACCCCACCCTACGCTCCATATGCCTTCTCTAGCTATCTGTTATCTCTGGCCAGGAGACAGGCTTCATTTCTGAAACTCACCCAGGAAGGCAGGGTGCTTTTCATAAGGCATTTTTCTGTTGACTGCGCATGAAGCCACATGGTAATAAACAGTTTCCATATCCAAGCAGCGAAGGCCTGCGCCATGCAAGTTAAGTGGAACATGAGGATCTATATCTCAGTTTTCCTTATGTTTCCCCAGTTGGCACATCATGGCCAACAAGAGAGTAGGGATCATTAAGGAGTTTATTTTCATCTTTATTTTATCATTTAAAACGCATTTTTTTTTCCAATGAGGGTACTGATGACATAAAAGGTTATACATTGAATAACCACCCAAATTAGCAGTTTCATTTTTACACTGTTCACACAGTTCTCTTGTCTCTGTTCATGATATAACATTAAATCCAAGTTGCTTTAAGTAGATATTGGAAATAACCCAGTAGGTTCTTAACGTTTCTGTGTCGTAATTATAATTTAAAATCAAAATCTCATCAAATGACATTGTAGATTAAAGGATTGTATTTATCGAAGGAGGAGAATCGAAAATGCGAAAGTCCTTCATTTTCAGTGTGGCCTGAGATTGTTGAAGGATTTGTTCTATTGCATGCTGATAAATATTTATCATGGTTAAGTGAACAGTCATTTGGAGACAGACACCATTTTATGATGCAGCTTCTTAGGGCGTCCTAATTGTGACTCTGCCTTGCCGTTTTATGTTTTATCGGAATACGCAGACATATACTTTATGAGGTTGGGTAATGAAGAGAGAGAGACCCCAATAAACATATTTTCTAAGAGTAATGGTTATCTATAGCTCAGCAACCCTTGGTTAGCACAGCCTCTATTACACAATACAAGGCAAGCAGTTCATAGCTCAATTAGATCTAACTTGCTTCATTTTTAGGCATTATGTTATTCTAAATTAACACTATATTTCATATTCTCCAGGTCTGACTATTAACCGGATTTTGGAACCTTTAGGGTTTATTATTTAGTAATCCCTGAAGCCCTCAAGTAGGCATTTTTAAATTCATGCATTAGAACAGATTAAAAATTAGCTAGAAAGGCATGTTAAATGGCCCACTCCCTTTCTTTTACTAATTGTGCTAGAAATGAAAGAGAAAATGCAAGTGAGGTCAGATCTACTATGGTACAAATGAATGCTACTTGGTTTGCTGCTAATTGTTGCTGAAACAGGAGTTCTTTAAAGTAGTAAATAATTTTTGAAATCTTTGTAGAATGTCACAGAGCCATAGTTCAAATTCACAGACCACGAATGGTTATTTTTTCTTTATATCTTAAAGTTTTCTGCAATAGAAATGCATTTCAAACATAAGCTAGAAAAAAAAAATGTGAGGCGCCACCGTGTAGATAAAAGTGACAAGATGTGCAAATGTTTTGAAACATGGTGATTTATTTAAGTCATAGAAAGCTTGGTTTTATTTCTTGTTGCGTCATCTTTATCCTTAGTTCTTCATCAGAAATAGGAAAATTTTCTGAGAGAAAATTCAGAGATCATTCATGATGAGTCAAATCAGTTACTTTAAAAAAAAAAAAAAAAGATCCTGACAAATCCTACTTTTTCTGTCCTGATGCACTAACTCCCATTCACTTCTTTCTATTTTTCCTCTCTCTATTGCATATTAACCCACCATATTTAGAGAATAGAGGCTTTTACCTTCATTATATCAACTTAACACCCCAGCACAGGTGCCCTCCTCAGCGGAGGCAACTGTGCTCCCCGTCCTGCTGGAGTTTTGCATCTATCCTTCCAGCCACTGCTTCTCTACCAGGGGCAGCTTTTCCCCCAAGGGATATTTAGTAATATCTGGAGGCATTTTTCATTGTCAGAACTTGGGGAAGGCGCAGGGGATTGAGGGAGGGTGCTCCTGGCATCTGGTGGGTAGAGGTTAGTGATATGGTTTGGCTGTGTCCGCACCCAAATCTTATCTTGAATTGTAGTTCCCATAATCCCCACATGTCATGGGAGGAACCCAGTGGGAGGTGATTGAATCATGTGTGCCGTTACCCCCATGTTGTTTTCATGATAGGGAGTGAGTTCTCACGAGATTTGATGGTTTTATAAGGGGCTTTTCCCCCTTTGCTCGGCACCTCTCCTTCCTGCTGCCATTTGAAGAAGGACATGTTTGCTTCCCCTTCCGCCATGAGTGTAAGTTTCCTGAGACCTCTGCAACCATGCTAAATTGTGAGTCAGTTAAATCTCTTTGCTTTATGAATTACCGAGGCTCGCATATGTCTTTATTAGCAGCATGAGAACAGACTAATGCAGTCAGGGATGCTGCAGAACATCCCACAACACACAGGAGTCCCACCCTCTACCTCCGCCCCACCAACAAAGAATCATTCAACCCAGAAAGGCAGTAGTGACCTTCAACAAGCTACACATCGCCATTGGAAGGTTGCCAAACTCTGCTTTGCACACACATGCTGTCTGTATACCTTGTATTTTTCTCTTTGCTTACTCCTGCTCATCCTCCCTGAACACCTCAGACATCATATCTTTTTAAGAAACTCTGATTGAGTCCCATAATGTTCTGGGGCAACTTCTGTCTGCCCCTTTCCCTCTGGCAGACTCCTTGACCAAACTTTAGCTCGACTCCTCAGAGCCCACTTCTCAACTAGGCCTTGGCCTTGCTCCTCTGTCCTTGCTGGATCTTCATAGTCCAGTCTTTGCAAGAGTCATTCTAAGTCAGTTTAGAGAGAATCCCTTCACCCTTCGTGTCTGATCACCTTTGCCTGCCTTCAGCAAGAATCCTGCTAAGTTGATTAGGTTGGAATACTCCTACCCTTGTGGTTCCTTGTAGTAATTTTTCATCCATTGACCCTCCCACCCCCCTGCCACTCTGTTCCTTGGCTGTAACGCCCCAGCTGTCTTTATTATATTTGGAGTTGAGTCCTATTTCTCTCCCATATTGCAGTAGTCTTGACCCCTGTTGAAATAATCCTCCGTAAAGTCTTCCTTACCATTTTAACAAATGTCAGGATAACATTTTTTTTTTGGAGACAGGGTCTCACTCTGTTGCCCAGGCTAGAGTGCAGTGATGCAGTCTTGGCTCACTGCAACCTCTGCCTCCCAGGCTCAAATGATTCTCCTATCTCAGCCTCCTGAGTAGCTGGGATTACAGGTGCACGCCACTATGCCCAGCCAATTTTTGTATTTTCAGTAGAGATGGGGTTTCACCATGTTGGCCAGGCTGGTCTCGATCTCCTGACCTCAAATGATCCATCCATTTTGGGCTCCCAAAGTGTTGGGATTACAGGTGTGAGCCACTGAGCCCAGCCAGGATAACTTTTTAACAACCCACCCTCCACAATGCCAACTTTTTGAGGGTCAGGACCATGTGTTGTCTAGGGCCAGATATAGTGCACATGGTGAACACATAAATAATGTTTGTTAGCCAGGTGTGGTGGCTCACACCTGTAACTCCAGCACTCTGGAAGGCTGAGTTGCAAGTATTGCTTGAGCTGAATTGTTCAAGACCAGCCTGGGCAACAGAGTGAGACCCCGTCTCTACAAAAAATGAACAAACTTAGCTGGGTATGGGGGCATTCACCTGTAGTCCTAGCTACTTGGGAAGCTGAGATGGGAGGATTGCTCGAGCCCTGGAGGTCAAGGTGGCAGTGAGCCATGATCGTGCCACTGTACTCCAGCCTGGGCGACAGAATGAGACCCTGTCTGAAAATTTAAAAAAAAAGAAGAAATGTTTGTTGAATGAAGATGTGAAAGCATTTGGTGGAAGTAGGGCACATACATGAATATATTCATAGTTGCAAACTCAAAAGGATACTCCCAACCTGGTTCTTTGTCTTGTCCCTCCATCTGGGCACTTCCTAGACACATCCTGGAAGCATGTATGAATAAACTACTACGATTAAGTCCCTGAATTATTTAAGCACTGACAGTGATTCTTTATAAACCATACAGTAAAATGAATTGCATATGCATATGTTTCAAGAGCTCCAGCAGCCTACCCAGGATGGCTTGATGTTGTCTCTTAGTGCCACATCAATACCTGGGGGTTTTCAAATATTGCAGGTGGCTGAAGCCTTTCTGTTCAGGTTTCTGTAGTCTTTATCCATTTGTGAAACCAGGCAGCAATCTATATGTCCAATGCCATTCTAGACCCCCTTTGATAATCTCCACTAAGCAGACATACTCGATACATCTTCACTAATGGGTTCTGACTTCATAAAATGTATTAATGACTTTTTTTTGAAAGTAAGAGTGCTTTGAATACAAGTCATTATTGCTTTAGAAGTTCATAAAAGCAAAAGCACAGTATTTCCCCCGGTGTTTGTGCAATAGGAGAATAGATGTACGCCCAGGGCCTAGAATTTTAGCTGTGCTGCCCTTGTTTGTGATTGCATGTTTCAGACTGCCTGGTAGAAGGAGGTCACTTCTGATTCTAACTTCCATCTGTCTGACTTTGTTGAATTCTTACCTTGCAGAAGGTTTACAATTATTTCATTTTCATCATAGTTTTATCTTATGACAAAGGTGACAGAAAGGAAAACTCCTAAGTCAGTCTACAAGGTGCTTTAGAAAACATCATCTGGCTGGGCATGGTGGTTCACACCAGTGATCTCCACACTTTGAGAGGCCGAAGTAGGCTGAAGTGGGAGGATGGTTTGAGCCTAGGAGTTCGAGACCAGTCTGGGCAACAAAGTGAGATCCCGTCTCTACAAAAAAATTTAAAAATTTTCTGGGTGTAGTGGTGTGCAACTGAAGTCCCAGCCAGTTGGGAGTCTGAGGCAGGGAAATTGCTTGAGCCTAGGAGGTTGAGGGTGCAGTGAACTGTGTTGCTGCCACTGTACTCCAGTCTGGGCAACAGGGCAAGACCCTGTCTCCAAAAGGAAAAAATTAGAAAAGCATTGTCTCCCTCTACCCTTTCAGTATCCCTGTGGGAAAGAGTTACTATTAGCTCCCAGTTTATAGGTGAGTGATATGGCTTGGCTGTGTCCCTACCCAAATCTCAAATTGAATTGTATCTCCCAGAATTCCCACATGTTGTGGGAGGCACCCAGGGGGAGGCAATTGAACCATGGGGCCCAGCCTTTGCCATGCTATTCTCATGATAGTGAATAAGTCTCATGAGATCTGATGGGTGTAACAGGAGTTTGTGCTTTTGCTTCTTCCTTATTTTCTCTTGCCACCGCCATGTAAGAAGTGCCTTTTGCCTGCCACCATGTTTCTGAGGCCTCCCCAGCCGTGTGGAACTGTAAGTCCAGTTAAACCTCTTTTTCTTCCCAGTCTCAGGTATGTCTTTATCAGCGGTGTGAAAACTGACTAATACAGTGAAGAAAGCCATGTGCTAGGAAGAGAGTGTGGTTGTACTTCAACCCAGGACTGTCTAACTCCTAAGGTTTTGTTAATATATGGTCCATTTCTCTCCATCTAATAGTAAAGGGAAGAGAAGCAACAACTTTCATTTTCCAATTCCTTTTGAATATTTGAAAGATTTTCTGAAAGGTCTTAAAGAAACCAAAACCATAGCTTCCTTACCAGTTCCCAAAGCTTCAGTCCTCACCTAAGTGTCCATTGCCTTTAAGGAGATTTGTTTCCATCAACCCCTCCCCTTTACAAGGAATTACAGAAGAGCAATGCCCACTTCAAAGTGGCTCACACCTGGCTGACATCTGTTCATTAAGAGTGCCTGCCTTTGGGTTCTAAGATGTCCGAGGAGCTCTTATGGGTAACACCTGTAGATTTATAGCTCTTCCTCTCTGACTGTAAGGGCCATATGCCTGAATCTCTCACCCCCATGTTTATAAAACTTAACAATTATGGAAGCAATGAGTTGAAGGACTAGGGTCACCAGTGGAGTCCCATAAATATGTTGTTTATGATCCCTGTGAAACAAGAAGACCCTCTTAATTTCATGCTTCTTAAACTGGGGTATGAGTGGCCCCAGGTTTCCCTGTTGGGGTACTGATACCAGAGTTCATTTGAAGTCATAGGAAACCAAGGCATATTTTCTTAAAGAGACAATTGTTTTTGCTGAATAGATCATGTTGTTTATAGTAAAAACAAACGTGAATATTGTGTAATAGAAGATATCCTTTGCATGGTGTTTTAAAGCTAAAACTGGAGTCATTAAACACCCTTCTGTCCCTGGGGATACCTTATGCTATGGAGGTTGTGTCCACGAAAGAGTTTGAAAGCCCAACCATATGGACATCATATTATTCATTTTTATTTGCGATCCAGAGCTTGCCAGCAACCTTTTAGATCTGTCTCCTTGGAAGGTTCAGCAAGATGCTTGTAAATGTATGTTGCTTTGTTGCAGACAACGTATATTTAAAAAGCAATTATTTGCCCATCTCTTGTTCAACTCAGATACTGACTGCCTTTCTGTACTTGTGGCTGGGCATTGTTTATCTCTATCTCATGGTTTTTACTATGGTTCTGGAGATCCAGCCTACAAAGAGTATGCTTCCCATCCCCACCGCTATCCACAGGACCCTCTGCATATCTCAGAGGAATTCCTCTGTGTTCCAGTTAATTTTCTCTCTGTTTCCTTTATTACTTCCAAGTTCCATTGCAAAAATATGCTGCCTGCTCTGTCAGCCACCCTATATGCCTATTTAGTCCCAATTTCCCACCTTCTATTTATTTCCAAATAATCCCTAACTGTGATCATACAAACATAACAGAAATAATTATGTTTGTTTAAAATGTGCATGGAAGCAAATAATCGTAGAGTAGTGTTTCAGGTGTGGGGCCCTCCTCTAGGGCAGTGGAGACAGTGTCACTTGTCAGGGGACATCTGGCAATGTCTGGAGACCTTGTTGGTTGTGGTGTGGTGACATAGCTATTGGCATCAAGTGGATGGAGGGCAGGGGTGCTACTCATTGCCCTCCATTGCACAGGGTGGCCTTTACCACAGAGAACTCTGCAGCTCTAAATATGAGCAGCACCAAGGCTGAGAATTGTTGATCTAGGGGAAGATGTGATTTCATTCTTCATCCTTGTAAATTATTATTTAAGCTGTGAAAACCATCTCTTTTCACACTAAAGTAGTGGTTGTAAGATTCTCAGAGTTGACCAGACTCATCAACATTAAAAAAAAAAAAAAAAAAAAATCAAGATGTAAAAAGGATTTAGAAGTCTGGGCGTGGTGGCTCACGCCTGTTATCCCAGCACTTTAGGAGGTCGATGCAGGTGGATCGCTTGAGGTCAGATGTTCAAGACCAGCCTGGCCAACATGGTGACACCCTGTCTCTACTAAAAATATAAACATTACCTAGGCGTGGTGGTGTGTGCTTATAATCCCAGCTACTCTGTAGGCTGAGGCAGGAGAATCGCTTGAACCCAGGAGGCAGAGGTTGCGATGAGCTGAGATCGTGCTACTGCACTCCAGCCTGGGCAGCAGAGAGAGACTCTGTCTCAAAATAAATAAAAATAAAATAAAATAAAATGGATTTGAAAATGGTACAGTCAGAGGTTAGGGGTGATGTCAAAGGGGTTCCCCCAGAGACCTGTGGGAAGGGTGATTCTGTCCACAAGCTGAGACCATGGTCTTTACTGCTTCTGCAAATACTGAACTAAAAGGACCACACTCTTAGCTGGACTTTTCCTCCCTTTCCTGAAACAATGCCTTTCCCATTGTCAAGGCAGAAGCAGCCTCCACTGAGAAGCATCAGACACCACGTCAGTCTTGCTTTCCATTGCTTTGCTCCAGTATCCATTTGAAATTCAGTGCAAACCTATAAATTCCACTTTGCCTCTGGTAGCAGCCTGCATGGTGTGTGTATTGAACATTAGAAACACAGTAAATCCAGCCCATTTATTCACATTAACCAGCAAAGGCATTCTGCATGCCCATGTAAATACTGGAAATTACTGACATGGCCTTCTAGACCATGAAAAGACAGAAGCATATGGCAGAATTCATATGTGAACAGATTGCTTTTTCTCATCAGAATGCTTTATTAGAATATCAACTATTACAGCTTTTTGAAGTTACTCTTCCTGCTCTTGATTTAAGCCCTGAATCACCCTACTACTCTTTTTTTTTTTTTCCACTGCATTCTGCTATGTATCTTTACACCTACTTCCTGCACTTTCTAAATGGCCTACTTAAACCTTGAGGTAGGTCCTTCAGTTTTCCATAAATTAATAACACATCTATGAATATTTCCCAGCCAGTCTTAGAAGCCCCAGTCTGTTCCAATACCAGGATCGTAAACATGGGGAATAGATAAAGCAAGCCGCTTCTTTCAAATGCTCTTCCAATATGAAGCAAAATATTATTAATCTAGACTGCCTGCTACTTTCATTTACCATGTTACTGCTCGTGGGATTACAAGCACAAAGGTTTCATAAATTTCAAATGAAATATGAACATTTGTTGTCAAAGTACTGTTCAGGTATGAAAACCCTGCTAGTATTAGTTCCATTTTGTCATTATTCTATTATTATTATTGTATTTACATCCACAGGCAATCACATATTTTAGGTTCTGGGGAGCAAAGCAGCTTCCCCTCATTTTTTCTCCCACTCCTTTTTAATCCTCCCTTATGTCCCTTCCTCGTTTTCTAAGCAGGAAACAATGAATGAGGTTTTGCTCCTCTTGCCCTATCTGCTGTGTCTCTTTTCTATGATTCAGGGGCACATCAATGCCCTTCTTTTGGAGCAGAGAAGCTTGTCTTTCATGATAGAGGTAGGTCGTGGGGGGACGGTTAGCTGACTTCATCAGATAGTAACATGCAGATCCCACCTGTGAGGCTATGGTCTGCCAAGGAGAGTTCAGTGGGCTGGATCAGAGAGAGCAGAGCCATGCTGGCAAGTCGGAGTCTTTGTGGAAAGCAGCCAAGGTCACAGCTGGAAAGAAAACTGTGTATTCCAAATCAGAGGGGCAATGCAGGAATGGATCAAAGGAATGGGGGATCAAGTTGTCAGCCAAGAGAACCAAGAGCCGGACGCAGGAAACCTGTGACAAAAATGAAAACCAATACAAACATCTATTGGGTATTGACCAGGTGCCAGACATTTTAATGTCGCATGGGTGTGCATCAGGTACGCTGTGGAAGGACGGATGTCATTCCTTAAAGGGGCTGCACTGAGTTAGAGCAGGGGTTCTGAAAGTGGGGTCCCTGGACCGGCAGCATCAACATCACCTGGAAAGTTGTTAGAGCTACAGATGTTGGGCCCTGCCCCAGACCTCCTGAATCACAGTTTGTGGTGGGGAGGGAGAGGAAGAGGGAGCCTGTGGTCTGCAGTTTGTGTTAAGCTGTCTGGGTGATTCTGATACACGGTCAAGTTTGAGATGCAGCAGGAGAGGCAGGGAACGTAGGAGAGAAACTACTAGGGGTGGGAATCAGAAATACGGTCTCCCTGCCTACCTAGGGGCTACATTCCTCTGGGCAAGTCTTTTTAACTCTCTATTCCTGGCAACTTTCTTAACAAAGAGTGATACTGGTACCTGTTTCCTGTCTTTCTGACATCACAGGATATTCTAGAACTGATACTGGTTACAATGATAGCAGGTGAGATTCATGCTGCACCTCAGTACCAGGCAGGGTCCTAAGTGGCTTCAGACTCTCTAGACAGTCCCTGACTTAAAATGGTTTGACTTAGAATTTTTCAACTTTGGAGTGCTGGGAAAACCATACATATTCAGTAGAAACTGAAGTTTAAATTTTGGGTTTTGATTTTCTTTCCCCCTGGGCTAATAATATGTGGTAGGATACTCTCTCACAATGCTAGGCCACAGCAGCAAGCTGCAGCTCCCAGTGATCACAAGGGCAAAGAATCGATATTCTACTGTGCACAGTGTTGCCTGATGACCTTGCCCAACTGTAGGCTAATGTAAGTATTCTTTTATTTATTTATTTATTTTTTAAATTTCCACCTGCTTTCGGGAGAACAGGTAGTATTTGGTTACATGAGTAAGTTCTTTTCCGGTGATTTGTGAGATTTTGGTGCACCCATCACCCGAGCAGTAAACACTGAATCCAGTTTGTAGTCTTTTATCCTTCACCTTTTTCCCACTCTTTCCCTCCCAGTCCCCAAAGTCCACTGTATCATTCTTATGCCTTTACATCCTCATAGCTTAGCTCCCACTTATAAGTGAGAACATATAGTGCTTGGTTTTCGATTCCTGAGTTACTTCACTTAGAATAATGGTCTCCAATCCCATCCAGGTTGCTGAAAATGCCATTAATTCATTCCTTTTTACGGCTGAGTAGTATTCCATTGTGTATTTATACCACCGTTTCTTTATCCACTTGTTGATAGATGGCCATTTGGGCTAGTTCCACATTTTTGCAATTATGAATTGTGCTGCTATAAACATGCATATGCAAGTATCTTCTTCGTGTAAGGACTTCTTTTCCTCTGGGTAGATACCCAGTAGTGGGATTGCTGGATCAAATGGTAGTTCTACTTTTAGTTCTTCAAAGACTCTCCACACTGTTTTCCTTAGTGGTTGTACTAGATTACATTCCCACCAGCAGTGGAGAAGTGTTCCCTTTTCACCGCATTCACGCCAGTATCTATTATTTATTGATTTTTTGATAGTGGCCATTCTTGCAGGAGTAAGGCGGTATCGCACATGCAACAGAAACAAAGATAAATAGGTAGGACTTAATTAAACGAATCAGTTTTTGCACAGCAGAAGGAACAGTCAGCAGAGTAAACAGACAACCCACAGAGTGGGAGAAAATCTACACAATCTATTACATCTATACAAGGATTAATATCCAGAATCTACAAGGAACTCAAATTAGCAAGAAAAAAAAGCGAACAGTCCCATCAAAAAGTGGGCTAAGGACATGAACAGACAATTCTCAAAAGAAGACACACAAATGACCAACAAACATGAAAAAATGCTCAACATCACTCATGATCAGGGAAAGGCTAAATTAAGTGTTCTGAACACATTTAAGGTAGGCTAGGCTAAGCTATAATGTTGAGTAGGTTAGGTGCGTTAAATGCATTTTCAACTTACGGTACTTTCAACCCAGTATAGGGTTTAATCCCATCCTAAGTTGCGGAGAATCTGTATCTGTTTCGGTCCTGACAATACCCCATGAAGAAGGGGTAATTACCCCTGGCTTAGGGTTGAGGAAACTGAGAGGTTTAGTAATGTGCTTAAGGCCTTGCTACCAATAAGCAAGAATCACTCCAGGTTTTTCTCGTTTCAAAACTCATGTTAACAACTGAGTTGCTATACTGGTTTACTAGATCAAGATATACTATGTGTTTCAAAGGGCTTATAAATTATAAATGCTACATAAAATGACATAAAGTGATATTGTTGTCATCATGTATAGATTTTTAACTCTCTCATTGGCATCTTTCTTTGAGGTTTCTCTTCTATGAAATTATTTGCCCTAGGATGGTGCCCTTTGTCAAAGGGAGTCACATTCTGAACTGGGTCAAACAACACAGATGGAGTCTGGATTCAGGCACTGGTGACAGTGAAGACTCAGATGAGGTTCTTGAGTACTTTCAATTAGGTTTACCACTGACCCCCTGAGATGCAGACAAACGGAGATGAGTGATACAGATTGTTAATGGGAAGTTTAGGATCTCTTCCAGCCTTTGTGAGCACAGAGGTTTCGCTACGTTTTGAAAATTAAAATTCATTTCTTTCACATTACAGATTTTAAATCCTCGCTCCTCTTTAAGCTTTCACTTCCATCTTGCAGTTCTTATTATTCTGTTTACAAGCCAGACAAATTTTAGCAGTCGTTTTGAGGAGATCTAGAATAATGTTTCATCTCACTTTTGAATTTAAGTACAGACCTTAAAAATATTAAGCTACGTTTCTAATACTAATATTTTGCTTTCTTATTGAGCTAGTTTTCCTGACAGACTTCCCAAGAATGTAATTTTGTTATATCCATATGATGAACCTTAAGTCTTAAGCCAGGTGCAGTGGAACGCACCTGTAGTCGCATCTACTAAGGAGACTGAGGCAGGAGGGTTGCTTGAGGCCTGGAGATCAAGGCTGATATGAGCTATGTCTATACCTGTGACTAGCTACTGCACTCCAGCTGGGCACCATGGTGAGACCCTGTCTCTAAAAACAAACAAACCTTAAGTCTTCTTAATGTTCTGACACTTTTATAAATGTAGTATTTCAACTTAAAGTCGCCATTCTGTAATGATTACCATCTATACGTTTAAAATAGAAACTGTTAGGCTAATGTGTTATTCTAGAACAGGACTTGACAAACTTCTTTTTAAATAAAATGCCAGATAGTATTTCTAGCTTTGCAGTTCGGATGGTGTATGTCACAACTGTTCAGCTCTAAGTTTGTTTGAAAGTAGCCATAGGCAGTACACAAATCAATGCACCATCTGTGTTCCAATAAAACTTTATTTATAAAAACAAGTCATGAGCCACATTTGGCCCATCATCCATAGTTTGCCAACCTCTGCTTCAGAAGGCCTAACTCAGTTAAACATTACAAGTTCATGTGGCAGGGTGTGGTGGCTCATGCCTGTGATCCTAGCACTTTGGGAGGCTGATGTGGGCGGATCGCTTGAGCTCAGGAGTTTGAGACTGGCCTGGGCAATGTGTTGAAACCCTGTTTCTACAAAAAATACACACACACACACAAAAGAAAATTAGCCAGGCGCGGTAGCTTGTGACTGTACTCTCAGCTACTTGGGATGCTGAAGAGGGAAGATATCCTGAGCCCAGGAGGCAGAGGTTGCAGTGAGCTGAGATCATGCCACTGTACTCCAGCATGGGTGACAGAGTGAGACCCTGTCTCAAAAAACCAATAAAGCAAAAGAAAAACAAGTTCGTGATATACCACATATGTGAATATATGCTAACACAGCAGCATTATTTTTTGGCTAATCAATGATTACCATTGCTTCTGTGGTTTTAAAAAGGATAGTCAGCTGTTCTCTCCTCTGCCCACTGACATCTACACCCTCTACCAGATGGTACCTCACTTAATCGAGGTTTGCCTTTTTCCAGGCTCTCGTAGTGATCTTCTGGTCAACTCTAAATCACCTTTAAACCTGATGGAATTTATGCATTCTTGTTAATTTATATCCATTTAATATCAAGGTCTCTCTCTTTGTAGCTGCATCTTCTAAGACAATGGTTTCTCATGGAGACTGGCATTGTCCCGTCCCTATGAGTGGGACATTTGGGAACAACATTTTTAGTAATCACAAGGTAACCGGGGCACTCTTGGTCTTGGGGAGGGGAGATGGCTGGGAGACAAGACGCAGAGGGTCCTGCAGTGGGTGGATCCATACAACATAGAAATGTCCTGGCTTTTGATGCTGGCTGCACCTTCAGTAAGAGACACTGTCCTAGGGTCATTTTTTTCAACCCACACTGGTTGTGTGGACTGTCTTAGTCCATACTGCTAAAACAGAATACCATTGTCTGGGTGGCTTAAATATATTTTTTTTTATTTTCTCCCAGTTCTAGAGGCTGGAAGCCAGAGATCAGGGCACCAGCATGGTTGGTTTCTGGTGAGGGCTCTCTTCTGTGTTTGTGGACAGCTGTCTTCTTGCTATGTCCTCACTTAGTAGAGAGAGAGATAGACCATCTCTCTTGTTTGTCTTTCATTCATGAGAACTCCACCTTTGTGACCTTACTACTTCTGAGAGGCCCTACCTCCAAATACCATCTTATTGGGTATTTCAAGTTTAACACATGCATTTGGAAGGGAGAGGAATATTGATTCCATAGCATGAACCAACCATGTGCACAGAGGTGTGCTCCAATTTATAGTCAGTGCAACCTTCACAGGCAAGAAACCTACTAGGTCCAAGGAAGGAGCATTCAACTGTTACCTCCTGTCATAGGACCATTCCTCACTGTGCCATCATATTATACTTCTGTATCGTATGTCTTGTGGCATTCCTGAGCCTGCAGTGAGCCTGTGGCCACCTCATAGTCATGTTGGCCACAGCCTCTAGAACCAGGGTTTGGAGGAACAGCCATCACTAGCATGGTGCTTGGCACAGAGGGGGTGCTTAGTGAATATTTATTGAATGATTTCCAACTAATGGAAGAAAGCTGAATAGCGCAACACCCAGAGGATTGAAGTTTATTGAAAACCAACCGAAAGGTCTATGGTGAAAATCATCTCAAAAGGCAGAGGGCAAGAAATTGGTGTTTATTGAAGGTTGTCAGTGGATGCTGTAGGGGGAAGGAAGTATGATGTCCTGGAGCTAGGCTGCCTAGGTTTGAATCCAGGGTCTGCCACATGTAGGTGTGTGACCTTGGGCACATCTTTCAACCTCTCTGTGCTTAATCTTCTCCTCTTTAAAGGTGGGATAGTGATAGTAATCTTACCAGGTAGCTATGAGAATGAAATAATGATACATAAACTTATAACAGGGCCTGGCATGCAGTGAGTATCAGTGGGTATTTGCTGTGATTATTTAGTTACCTACTTTACATGTACATGTAAAGAACTAGGGATATATGTATTAAGACAGGGTCTTGCTCTGTTTCCTGGGCTGATCTCAAACTCCTAAGCTTAAGTGATCATCTTGCCTTGGCCTCCCAAAGTGCCGGGATTTCAGGCTTGAGTCCCTGTGCCTGGCCTAGTTACCTTCTTTTTAATCTTCTGAAGTCACCCCCTCCATCTGACAGGTAAGGAGGTTGAAGGTCCGATGGCCACATAGGTGGCAGTGCTGGAATTTGAACCCAGGCCTTCCTCCCTTACCTCTCTCTACCTCTATCTCTTCTCTCTACCTGTCTCTACTCCCTCTACCTACTTTTCTCTTTCCCCCAGCCTCCCCACAGCATACTCAACATACGCCTCCCTCTCCCTCCACCCACCTCCCTCCGCCACCCTCTTTCTTTCCCTCTTATCTGCAGGGACAGCTTGGGAACCAAGAGTCCGTGAGCCTGAAGGGAGCACGCAAAGGAGCCAGGCAGGCCCTGAAAGCTGGGAAGCTGCCGCAGGTGTTCTTTGAGACCTGATGAAGCAGTGGGCCATTGCTCTGAGACGCAATCTTCTGAGCTGCCATTTGGGGACACATCTTGAGTTTCTCTCCATGATGGCGCAGCTCTCAGTGTAAAGCGGTCTACGGAGTGAGAAGGGAAAAGGCCCCGGTAATAAAAGGCAAAGGAAGCCTGGTGAACCGACTCACACCTGTAATCCCAGAACACTGGGAGGCCGAGGTGGGAGGATCATTTGAGCCAAGAAGTTGGAGACTAACCTGGGCTACACAGGAAGACCCTATCTCTACCAAAAAAATTATATAGATATAATATAGTATATATATATAATAATGCAATAATTATATATATACACACGCATATATATATATATACACACGTATATATATATAGTTTTTTTTTTTTCCAAGACATAGTGGCATGCACCTGTGGTGTCAGCTACTCAGGAGACCGAGGCAGGAGAATCACTTGAGACTGGGAGCTCAAGGCGGCAGTAAGCCGTGATCACTCCACTATACTCCTGCCTGGGTGACAGAGTGAGACTTCATCTCAAAAATAAAATAAAATAAAATAAAATAAAAAGCAAAGGAAGCAATAGCCAATAGTGCTTTCTTGTAGACAGAGAAGCTGGTGAAATGATGTAACCAGGCTGGGTGTGGTAGCTAACACCTGTAGATCCCAGTACTTTGTGAGGCCGAAGTGGGCAGATCTCATGAGGTCAGGAGTTCGAGACCAGCCTGGCCAACATGATAAAACCCCGTCTCTATTAAAAATACAAAAATTAGCGAGGCATGGTGGCTCACATCGGTAATCCCAAATGATCGCTCGGGAGGCTGAGGCAGGAGAATCACTTGAACCTGAGAGGCGGAGGTTGCAGTGAGCTGAGATTGCACCACTGCACTTCAGCCTGGGCAACGAGCAAGACTCTGTCTCAAAAAAAAAAAAAAAAAAGATGTAACTGGTAGGGAGAAAGCCAAAGGTAAGAAAGATAAAATGAATTGAGAATGGAAAGCTCAAAGAGGAATCAGATTTTTCTGCACACCTCTTGCATGTGTATTTGGAGACGCTCTGTCTGCTGTGGGTCAAGGGAAACACATACCTAGAGCAACTGTCCTTTTCCCCCATTGTTAAATCCTGCCTTGCTCACTGCAGGAGAGCACACAGGAGCTTCAGGAAACAGATGCCTTGGGAGCTCTCCTCCTTTTCCAGACCACCCACACCTTCTCTTGTAGACCATCATAGGAGAGCTCTCCGCTCCTTTTCCTAAGAGAATTGATTTCAAAAGGAATTATGGAATCCTACAGTGCTTGCTGGGATCACAGAAGGCTCCTGCAATGATGGGATGTTAGGCAGAGAGGGATGAAGGGACCTTGCTTTTGGTCAGGAGGAAAATCAAGAACCAGGAGGAGGGAGGAGTGGTCGTGAATTTTTATGATGTTCCTTCTCTTCTCCGCTCCTTCCTGACAAAAGTCTGTCTCTTGTCTATGTGTGTCATAACTACCCACATTCACCCCGGCAGCCCACCTACCTTGTTTCTCCCTTAAGTCAGCTTCTCTCCCATCTTTCCTGTGCAAATCTCTAACAAAACAGGAGTTAAGGCCAGGCGTGGTGGCTCATGCATGTCATTCCAGCATTTTGGGAGGCCGAGGTGGGAGGATTGCATGAGCTCAGGAGTTCAAGACCAGTGTAGGCAACATAGAGACCCTGTCTCTACAATTTTTTTTTTTTTTTAAATTAGCTGGGGATGGTGGCTTGTGCCTGTAGCCCCAGCTACTCAGAGGGAGGCTGAAGCAGGAAGATCCCTTGAGTCCAGGAGTTTGAGGCTGTAGTGAACCCTGGTCTCACCAGTACACTTCATCCTGGGCAACAGAGTGAGATGCTGGTGGTTTGTTTTGTTTTGTTTTGTTTTGTTTTGGCAGGGGCGGAAAGAAAGAATCACCATAAAAAAGACTGGTAACTCAGAAATTTCAAATGCTTGAATTTCTTGGGATGGGAAGACCATCTCAAAATGTGTGTCAAACTACCCCACTGATTTTGACTTCATGGGGGGAATATTTTGATTTTTATGCTCTGAGTTTGTGGCACTGCTGTGGGCACAGAGTTGCGTATAACAGAATATTCTTCTGAACTGTGACACTGATCTTCTCAATCTCAGTGGGAAAGAGTTTTGGAACTTATTATTTTTTAAAATTGTGGTAAAAGATTTATACCATTATATTTATCATTTTAACCATTTCTCAGTGCACAATTCAGTGGCATAAAAGGGCATTCCTGTTGTGCAGCCGTCACCCCTATCCATCTCCAAGTGAACTTGATTCTTAAATCTCCCAGCCATCTGTTTCAATTCACTAGATGCGGTTCCACCCAGCTTGTCATGGTGGAAAGGGGCAGGCTGGGATTTTGTTTTTTTTTTTTTTAAACCACCAGCAGCTGTGTTCCCCGTGGCAACTATCTAATCTCTCTGAGCCTCAACATCTGTCTATAAAATGGAAACAGTGCAACCTACCTTAGCATCTGATGATCTAAACTTGGATCACATAGAGGGTATCTCCAAAATTTCCTCATCTTTACTATGTTCTGGCGAAACTTAAGATGTCAGCACGTGACCTACCTCCCTTCCCTTCTCATTCGTCTGCACTTTCACAATGCTAGGTTTCATCTTTTATATGTCTAATGCACAATACAGGTAGTGCCAAGAAGAATTACAGTTTCTGTAAGTACTGTGTGATTGCCCACGTACCTTCAGTAACTCATTAGGCATTGACGGGTTGACATGAGGAGCCACGAGACTTAGTATCTGTCGTGGCTCTCCATACAGTTTACGAAACTCTAATCCATAAAAACCCGTTTGAAATTTCCATTAGGAGATTTGCACAAGTGGTTAAAATTAGTCATGCATTCTTGGTCTAAACTGCAGGAAGGGTATCTTTACTGTGAAAATGATTATGACATGTTAAAACTGTGTAATAGTAAGCAGACAGTTTTCCAAGCTGCTGGGTGAGTTCTGGAAATGCTCTATTCATTTTCTCCCTATTGACTCCTTTCTTTCAGGCAAGACTGCCAGTGCGTTGACTTGGAAAACAACTGAGGCTGAGCAGTTTCAGAGCATTGACATTACGTGGCTTCCTTTGTGGTCCACCCCAACTCTTCTATGTTTTTAATTGCTGCTGCTTCCTCTAACATACAACATGCATTTTTTTTTTCTTTTTAAGAGGAGGAAGCCTTAAAAAAGAGCAACGGTCTTGGTTTTCTTAACCTGTCCGCCATTTAACGTTTCTAGAAGTGCAACATTGCTTCTAAGGTGAGGGCAATGACAATGACTTTTGCCTGCTGAAAATGAGCTGCCTGGTTTATTTAGTTACTTATTCCTTTTTAGTGCTGCAGTGTTTTCAGTGTTAGAGAAAAGGCTGTGATTTTCTTTGATATTAAAAAGCCAACCACTTATATTTTCCAAAGCCATTTGCATTCAGTCTGACGGCCGCTAAAAATGTATGTGGATTTTTCATCTGAGAGGTTTTCTCTATGCATATTGTTTACATTTATCAAATGTTGTCCTGCCCAGTACTTTATATTCATTGTTGCTTCCAGACCTAGCTGACAACATGGTCTATATGAAAAACAAAACAAAACAAAGCATAAGAGAGTCAAAGGGACTTCTTTGGGGAGAATATAAAAACAAGCCAAGGCGAAAGTGGCTGTAAAAATGCGTTGCGTTCCCAAGTGGAGCCTCCGTCTTTGTTCTGTCATCAGTTTGTCAGTTGTCAATCAAACCTCCCTTCCCCTCACACGTTTGCTGATGTGAGAAGTGCTGGCTCTGCTCTTAGCCTGCAGTGGTGCAGCTTAAAAATTCTGGGAGGGTTTCATGCTGTAAATACTTAAAATAACAGAAAAGGACTGGGGAAAAGCTGATGTAGCTGTAGGATCGCCCATGTTAAAACTGTTTAATATATATATATATTTTGCTTTTTACTTCCTTTTCTTTGCCTTTGGTGACTTTGTGTAATACCGTATATACCATCAGAGCACGTACTGCTTTTGTGCACACATACATTGAAAACAAAACGAAAAAACAAGAATAAAACAAAAACCCTATTCCTATTCCTACAATTCTGGTACTTTGCCACAAGGTGGTGGTAGTGTATCTTGAGTAAGGAATATGACCTGCTTGATATAAGCATCCATTTATTTACACACTAAAGAATGTTTGCGTGTGGAACATGGTTTAGATGCTGTGCATACAGCGGTGAGTCAGATAGGTTTGTATTCTCAAGAAGCTTCCATTCTAATGACACATATTTTGTCTCCAGTCAGAGTTATGGTAGGTTTTTTGTTTTTTTTTTGTTTTTTGACGAAATTCACCCATATTTGATGGCAAGTGTGATCACAGCATGTCTATAAAAATCATTCTTAATTAAGGCATTTCCATCTTATCAAGCTCCCTATTTAATAAGGATATCAAAAAAGAAAACAGTTTTGATGCTTATGTGTACCTTTTTCAATCAACTTTTTCCTTACTTGACCCGTATAAATTTTGTCTCTCTGTGTCTGTCAGTCTCACACACATCCTTCAACACATTTCTTATTTCTTTCCAGAGCCAGGCTAAAGCACCCTTGCCATCGTCTCT
The DNA here is from genome assembly GCF_049350105.2 of Macaca mulatta. Lineage (NCBI taxonomy): Eukaryota > Metazoa > Chordata > Mammalia > Primates > Cercopithecidae > Macaca > Macaca mulatta. The sequence continues at coordinate 74,124,110 of NC_133425.1, forward strand.
CTCTGCTGTTAAATTAGATGCCTTCTGCAGGAATCTCCACTTTGGGGGCATCCTGAGCCTTCCTGATTCCATCTCACATTTTTTTCTCTCTGTAATCAAGAGCTGCATCTCTCTATCGCTTTCCTGGGGCTCTCCCTCTCCTCTTTTTGAAGCTTTTCATTTCCCTTTCTATTTTTTTCATTCGTCAACTACAAAGAAGCTGCAGGCGGGAATAAGAGAGCTCAGCACCCTTAGTGCAGTCCCTCTGGCTTGGTAATTGGTCCCAAGAAATAGTTTTTTTCCAATTATGGCAACGTTGAAAACTTATCCAAGAGAGGAAAGGCTCTTTCAGCTGCTCTTTCTCAATCCTTGCAGTTTCCCTTTTGACCTGTGGGTACACACGGTACTAATGCGGTCGCCACCTTAGATGGTTCTCCCTGACAGCTACCCTTGCAACTGACTCAGGATACAAACTATCTTTTTTTTTTTTTTCTTTTTTGAGACAGATCTGACTTTATTGCCCAGTCTGGAGTGTAATTGACACAATCCTACAGCCTAGACCTTCTGGGCCCAAGCAATGCTCTCGCCTCGGCCTCCTAAAGAATTGGGATTACAGGCCTGAGCCGTCATGCCTGGCACAAACTGCCTTTGGAAGTGAATCAATCAGTTGCCTCGTAGGCCTAAGAAGACCGTGATGCATGTAAACTATTGAATATTTTAAACAGAAAAGAATGTATTCCCCTTCAAGGACAAATTGCTTGCATAATTGACATCCAGGTTGTCACAAAGCCTTCCTATAGTGTTGATTCTGATTACTCAAATAATCTTAGTGTTAAAGGGTTTTTTTTTATTTTTCTACCCTCTTTTACCACCCCTTACTCCCATCAGAACACCATCAGTCTTTTGGGAACAAAATAGTTCCTCAGATATATTAAAAAGCTGTAGTAGGAGAAGTTAACATATATGCCGAAATCTCTACATTTCTCAACAATTGTGTAACCACTAAATATAGAGAAAGAAGTGTGCAGTGTGTAAGACATTGGCCATACATCCGTGTCTGTGTCACCTCACCAGGAGCATTGCTCCTTTTTATGCACAAGCACCCAAGGTTCTGGACATATTCTTGGGCTACTTGGTGTAGCTTCCTTCTCAGCTCATTCTGGAAGGTTTGCTTTGGAAAAATCTGTGCATCTGAACCCTCTCTTGCCATATCATGAAGCCAAGTTAGAAATAAAGGCTACAGATGCTCTGAATCAGCAGTATTCAGTCTTCTTAAGGTCCAGCATGGTGGCTCATGCCTGTAATCGCAGGGCTTTGGGAGACCAAGGCAGGTGGATCACTTGAGGTCAGGCGTTCAAGAGTAGCCTGACCAACATGGTGAAACACCATCTCTACTAAAAATAGAAACATTAGCCGGGTGTGTTGGTGCACACCTGTAGCCCCAGCTAGTTGGGAGACTGAGGCAGGAGAACTGCACTCCAGCCTGTGCAAGAGAGCAAGACTCCGTCTCAAAAATAAATAAATAAATAAATAAGTATCTGTCCCCAAGTCACAATGCTCTTAGGTTGGTGCAAAAGCAATTGCGGTTTTTGCCATTACTTTTAGTGGAATAGTAAATAACACTTGGGCTTTGGTCTTCTGACCCGAAATCCCATGGCTAGGATTGTCAGATAGAATACAGGACACGTGGCCTGCTACAGTGGCTCACACTTATAATCCCAGCACCTTGGGAGGCAGAGGCAGGAAGATCACTTGAGCCCAGGAATTTGAGGCTGCAGTGAGCTGTGACTGCACCATTGCATTCCAGCCAGAGTGACAGAGCAAGACCCTGTATCTTAAAACAAAAACAGGACACCTGGTTAAATGTGAATTTCAGGTAAATAACCTACTTTAAAAAAATGTTTCCCATGCAATATTTGGAGCATATACTCTAAACATTTTCTTTGGGATCTACTTCTAAGAAATGATTTGTTATTTATGTAAAACTCAAATTTTACTCAGCAGCCTATGTTTTTATTTGCTAGACATAGCACCTACCTGTGACATATTTTTGTTTCTGCCTTGCTGTATCACAGCGTCTTGGTATCTTTCCTCTTATGATTCAGTCACTACCTTGGGAAATGACTCTATATCAAGGATTTACCATCTGCTGAAAGCTTTGCATACTCTATTGCTTGTCAAGATAACTGCCCTGAAAGGTGGGTATAATTGTTACCCCTTTCCAGATTAAAAAGTCTAGAGGTCAGAGAGGTTAAGTAATTTTCTGAAGACCTCACAGTGAATCGAGGTGGACCACTGGGGTTAGAACCCAGTGAGTTCTGTGTCTGTGCCTCCAAGTGCATTTATTATTGTCCGCACTCCAAAATGGCTTTAAAAAATTAAAAAGGAAAATGATGTTGAAATCAATGACAGAGGTATAAGGCTCCTTGAGGGAAGACACCAGGTGCTGGCCATAAAAAAATTATTTTTCATAGCACCCAGCAAAGGGCTTGTATGCAAAGGACCCTCAGTATATACCTGGTTGCTGACTGATGTGTTTCAAGAGTAAGTCAGAAAAATAAAAAGAAGAGGAGGAAAGAGTTGAAAACTCAGTGTCACTTGTACGTCCATTTTGCCCTAGAAGTGTTTTAAATTCTGTCAGGATCATAAACCGTGTTTTGAAACATGAAGATAAATTGGCCCCCTGACCCCTTATGAAGTGACATAATTCATCTGAAAGGTTTATCGCCCTGCGTGTCATTTTGAAGTTCCCTACTCCCCTTCCCGTTCTCTAACTCCATGAAAAAAATAGAAATGGGGAGGAAGAACTGGAGAGAGGGGCTCTGTGTGGGTGGAATGTGGTTCTGAAAAGCCCCCAGCCCTCCTGTTAACACAATACTTTTATCCCGTAATCTCTGCCTGCGGGAGACAAAATAACAATTCATCTGGAAAACGAGATTAACTCATTTAAGTTAAGCAGTGATCACAGAGAGAAGCTTGTTGGAGTTGTCTGGCTAAAGGAAAGCCCGCAGATGCTCGGCCATTCCGGTTCAGAGGGCCTGGGTAGCGGGCCCAGCCTGTTGCAAGTAATCGGGCCGTGTCAGAGCAGCCTTGGTGAGATAGGGATATTACCAGGGAATTCTGTTAATCTCTGACATAGCCCCTCTCAATCTGATAAAGACGGTGTGCCTCTTCTCTTCATTAGAACATCTTCCTAAACATTTGCCTGTCTGCACTGCCCTGCTAAGGGGTTCTCAGGAGAGTGTGCTGTGGGCACCTTCACATTTCAGACCTCTTAAGGAATAAAACCAGCTGCCCTATGATTCCCAGCCTGTTGATGCATATGGAATTGACTTTGTGTTGGGGCCTCTTGTTCCAAAGCAACAGTTTGCTGGGGTTTTTTTTCCTTTCTTTCTTTCCTTTTTTTTTTTTTTTTTTTTTTGAGACAGAGTCTCACTCTGTCGCCCAGGCTGGAGTGCAGTGGCTTGATCTTGGCTCGCTGCAACCTCTGTCTTCCGGGTTCAAGCGATTCTCCTGCCTCAGCCTTCCGAGTAGCTGGGACTATAGGCACCTGCCACCCCACGCCCAGCTAATTTTTGTATTTTTAGTAGAGACGGAGTTTCACCATGTTGGCCAGGATGCTCTCGAACCCCTGATCTCAGGTGATCCACCCTGCTTGACCTCCCACAGTGTTGGGATTACAGGTGTCAGCCACCACCCCCGGCTGACAGTTTGCTTTCTTACCAGCCTGGGCCAGGAGCGGTTGTTTATTTTCTGCTCTTTCATGTGTTTCTTTTTGCTGGCAGTGACTTACTCCTACAGGGACCTCTGCCTTATGCTGACCTGCTTGTGTTTACTGCCCAGAGGCCTGAAAACAGGCTTTCCCCATTCAAATCACCCAGTGGCCTATGCACTTGGGGCCGCTGGGGACTGGTTTCCTGAATGGCATTGAGAGTCATCATCACTTTACACACACAATTAACTGCAGGGAGATTTGTCTCCGGAAGTAGAGTCTTCAAGAAATGGGGCAGCTGCTTGTAGCCCTTCCATCCTTCCTTTTCCCAGTGCACGCTAACCCTCCAGAGCCTTCCACATCTGCTATGCAGCATTGGCCACACCAGTGGGAGGCAAGAATGTATCCCTTCAATTGATGCAATTAAAGCTAACGGACCTTATATATATATATATAAAAATATATAAATATATAAAAATTATATATATATATATATATGTATATATCTTTTTTGAGACAGGGTCTTGCTTTGTCACCCAGGATGGCGTGCAGTGGCATGATCATGGCTCACTGTAGGCTCAACCTCCTGGGCTCAACTGATTCTCTCATCTTAGCCTCCTGAGTGGCTGGGACCACAGATGCATGCCACCACGCCCAGCTAATTGTTTAATTTTTCGTAGAGATAGAGGCTCTCCCTATGTGGCCCAGACTGGTCTCAAACTCCTGAGCTCAAGCGATCCTACACCCTGGGCCTCCCAAAGTGCTGGGATTACAGGTGTGAGCCTCCGTGCCAAAGCCTAAGGGACCTTAGTATTTATTTCTCCTTTCTTTTCACATTTTGTTTTGTGCTTGTTTATTTATTGTCATCTTGACCACAAATAACTTACAGGCCAGATTTCAGGACCTAATGAACACCCAACAGGCATCTTAGAAAGTGGAGGGTGTAAGTTATAAAGAGACATTACCTAAAAGGCATTTCTTTAAAACCAGCTGGCTAAATTAGGTGAGTCCTTCTGTGTGTCCTCTCTGTTCTTGCTAGTCTGGCCTTTTTATAATAGGGAAGCAGATATATCTGGAAGCCTCTAATTGTGCATCATGGAAGTTGTTTGAAATGTTCAAAGTGATGTGGATGTGTATATATATATGTTAAAAAAAATCACTTTCCCTTTTGAAGACATTGACCATTTCTGTGGTTTATTCGGCAACAGCCTGGCTGAATAATTCTTCAAAAAATAGGAACATGATGCTCCTATCTGGCCACTGTATATGCTTTGGAGGGAATTTGAAGACTAGATGGCTGCAGCCACTCAGAGCCTTGTTGAATATTTAACATTTTTTTTGTGTGCGAATCCATCAACTAAGAAGACTATCAGTTTTAGAGCCTACAGCTGTTCTAGAATAATCGTTTGAAAGACCAGCCCCAAAGATTGTGGTGATTAAAGTGTGAACAGATGACGGAATGATAAACCTTAACACTTAAAAATGTGTTTTTATAGTGCCATTTCTATACAATATCGTCTGATAAATGTATTTGAGACAAACAGACCAAATGAAAGAACCTTCCATAAGGGGACGCAGCACAGTTTGAATATAAATGTTCCCTCCAATTCCCATGTTAGTGTTTGACTATGAGTATTGATCAGTGTTAAAGAGTGAGCACACGGGAGCCTTCTCAAAGCCTCCTGCACACACTCTCCCACTGTCAACGCACGAGTATTGATCACAATTATTCCGTAAACACATCTTACAAATTCCCTCAGTGCACGCGCCATCTAAATTAATCCAAATTCAGAACAAAGCTCTCTTGGAAAAGGAAAGAGCATCTCTTTCTGCAGCTTCCGTCTTGTACATTAAATCGTCCATAATCTGTGTTAGCTCGGCAAAGAAGCCTGAACATCCTCCCAATGATAGGGCGCCTGAGCTCTTGGGCTCCTATATCTGATATCCATTATCGATGTCTTATATCCATTCCTATATCCTTTGTGATGTCTTGAGTGAGAAAATGCTCTGAGCAGTAAGCCAGTGTTCAGTTGACTTCAAAATGTTATATGGGATAGGCTCATTCATGGTGGCATGGCCGTAGACAAAATGTTATATGCATCGGCCGGGCGTGGTGGCTCACACCTGTAGTCCCAGCACTTTGGGAGGCCGAGGCGGGCGGATCATGAGGTCAAGAGATCGAGACCATCCTGGCCAACCTGGTGAAACCCTGTCTGTACTAAAAATACAAAAATTAGCCAGGCATAGTGGTGCGTGCCTGTAGGCCTAGTTACTTAGGAGGCTGAAACAGGAGAATCGCTTGAACCCGGGAGGTAGAGGTTGCAGTGAGCCGAGAATGCGCCACTGCACTCCAACCTAGCAACAGAGTGAGACTCTATCTCAACAGCAACAAAAAGTTATTTTGATTAAAAGAGACTTGAGACACTTAGTACCAAATGGACTGTATGACACTCATTTTGATTTGGATTTAAAGGAACCTACTATCAAAGACATTTTTCTGAGACAAACAGGGAAGTTTGAATATGGAGTAGGTAATAGATAATATTAAGAAAGTAGCCTTCATTTTTTAAAGTATGATCTTTTTAATTGAGTTTATGTTAGAGATCGATATCGAAAAATCTACAAGTAAGATGATATGATGACTAAGACTTGCTTTCAAATAATATGGAAAAAATCTGTCGAACTAGTAAATAATACAAGATTGGAAAATGTTGATATTAAATTATTGTTGACTGACTGTGGGTTCATTTAATTAGGTTTAATGTTTTGGCATATGTTGAAAATTTTTCATAATAAAATATTACTCAGAGGTCTCAAGAGGCAGGCTGCCAAGAATAGCAGTTAGTAATTGCTAGTATCAGGCCTAGTGTGGTGGCTCATGCCTGTAATCCCAGCACTTTGGGAGGCCGAGGCAGGAGAATTGCTTGAGCCCAGGAGTTCAAGACCAGCCAGGATAACATAGGGAGAGCCTCATCTCTACAACTAATTTAAAAATTTAGGTGAGCATGCCAGGGATGAAAAGGGACAGCTTAAAGGTTAGAAGCAAGATGTTGTCAGTTAGGTCTGATCTCTTTCACTGTCATAATTTCCTCAGTTATCATTTTTGCAAAGACAGTTTCACCAGGGCATATAATAAATTCAATAATGTCTTGGCAGAGTTGGCAGCTGTGATTTTCTCCTTCCGTTCCCTACTGTCCTGGCATTGTAGGATCCCCTTAGATTGGTTGGACTAACTCCCCAGAAGGTGTTTAGAAAGTAATTCTCATTAAGTCAATGATGGTAGAACCACAGGACATGTTTTATGCGGACATTGGGAATGCTGCTCATTAAAAAGTATTTGAACATTAAAAAAAAAGAAAAAGAAAAAGAAAAAAAGCCGGATGCGGTGGCTCACGCCTGTAATCCCAGCACTTTGGGAGGCCGAGACAGGCGGATCACGAGGTCAGGAGATTGAGACCATCCTGGCTAACACTGTGAAACCCCATCTCTACTAAAAATACAAAAAAAAAAAAAAATTGCCGGGCGTGGTGGCAGGTGCCTGTAGTCTCAGCTACATGGAAGGCTGAGGCAGTAGAATGGCGTGAGCCTGGGAGGCGTAGCTTGCAGTGAGTGGAGATCGTGCTGCTGCACTCCAGCCTGGGTGACAGAGCAAGACTCCGTCTCAAAAAAAAAAAAAAATACTGGTAGCACACCCCAAAACTTCTAGACAGGGCATGGTGTGAGCTGGAATAGACAAGTAGTTCCTGGTAACTGGGCCAGCAAAGCTCTGTCTTGAGGCTGTTATTATTTGGTATCTGTTAGGAGCTGAATTATGTGTCCCTAAAATTCATATGATGAAGCCCTAATCCATAGTACCTCATAATGTTACTCTATTTGGAGATACAACCTTTTAAAGGGTAGTTAAGTTAAAATGAGGCTGCTCAGATGGTCCCTAATTCAGTTTAATTTGGGTCCTTATAAGAAGAGGAAATTTGGATGCACAAAGTGACGCCAGGAATGCATATGCATGGAGGAAAGACCACAGTGGCAAAAGCCACAGCGAGGAGGTGGCTGTCTGTAAGCCGAGGCAAGGGGCCTCCAGAGAAACCAAACCTGCTGACACCTTGGCCTTGGACGTGCAGCCTCCAGAACTGTGAGAAAATCAATTTCTGTTGTTTAAGCCGCCTAGATCTGCTGAGTTTTCTTACGGCAGCCCCCACAGATAATACAGTCTCTTTCTCTGGGGAAACACATACTTCAGCTAGGGTCCTGATTTGAATATGAGTTGGGGTGATAAAACAGAAACACCCAAAGCCTGGCGTTGGGGAACAGGAAACCTTCTGTGGTTCTGGTTCTGTCTCCAACTACGAGGGCTTGTGCGTACTCTAGTTCTGTTTCCATGAGACTGTATTTCAGGGGAAGGAAAGGGAACTGGGGAAAAGAAGACAAAATGATGACTTTAAGAGACTGATGAACTCAAAGCTCTCTGGTGAAGCCCCTTCTAGAATGAGTCCGTCTCACATTACAGTGCTCAGGAAGTGTTAGATGTACTGTCATTTCTTCAACATATATGTCCTGTATTAGTCTGTGGTCACACTGCTAATAAAGACATACCTGAGATCGGGTAATTTATAAAGGAAAAAAGTTTAATGGACTCACAGTCGCACATGGCTAGGGAGGGCACACAATCATGGTGGAAGGCAAAGGAGAAGGAAAAGGGCATCTTACATAGTGGCAGGCAAGAGAGCTTTTGCAGGGGAACTGCCCTTTATAAAACCATCCGATCTTGTGAGACTTATTCACTATCACAAGAACAGTGTAGAAAAGACCTGCTCTCATGATTCAGTTACCTCCCACTGGATCCCTCCCATGATACGTGGGGATGATGGGACCCACAATTCAAGATGACATTTGGGTGAGGACACAGACACACCATATCATGTCCTGACAGCCCTCTATATTCAAGACACTATTCTAGGTATGACACGAAGAATGACAAAAAGTCAGTTACTCAAAGGTGTGGAAGCGGAGTGTCCCAGGCAGAGGAAATGGTAATTGAGACCTCTGGTAGTAAGAAGCAGTGTGGCATGTTTGAGACACTAAAGTCCAGTGGAACTTGGACAGAGTAAATGAAGGGAAGATTCAAGGTGAAGGCTGAGAGGTGTGCTTGGGTCCAATCACATGGAGCCTTGTAAACCATGATGAGGACTTGAGATTCTAGCTGCAGTGAGGAACCACTGGGCAGTTTTAAGCCAGAGAGGGATTGATATGATATGGAATGATGTGATGTGATACATGAAATGACATATATTCAAAATGATAGATGGCGTGATTGTGATATAATAAGATGCGGCTCAGGACAACACCATAACTGCTGGGTAGAGAATGGATTGCCATGGCCTGGGTGTGGTGGCTCATGCCTATAATCCCAGCACTTTGAGAGGTCAAGGTGGGATGATTGCTTGAGCCCAGAAATTTGAGACCAAATGGGGCAACATAGTGAGACCCCACGTCTATTAAGAAAAACAAAGGAAAAAAACAGAGAATGGATTGTGATGAATTAGGATTGGAAACACAGAGATCAGTTAGAAGATTTATCAGTGAGAAAGGAGTTCAGTTGCAGGTTAAAGAAAACACAAGTAAAACTAACTTGAACAGACAGAGCTTTGTCTTTTCTTGCTTAATAAGAAGCTGAGAGGGAGGCAGTTGCTGTCACTGGTCCAGCCGGCTCAACAGCTGCACATTTGTCAAAGTTGTGCATCCACAGCTTTGTGTTTCTCTAGGTCATTCATTCTTCTGGGGTCTTGGATGGCCACCACACCACCATACATCCCACTCAGGTTCCGTGTGGAAAGAGGGGAAGGAATTGTTACCAGCTGGGTCTGACCCACGCCCCCTACTCTGCCCCCGCCGGCCGTTTTTTGTTTTTATTTTCTAAGATAAAGCCCCACTCTGTCATCCAGGCTGGAGTGCAGTGGTGTGATCTCGACTCATTGCAACCTCCACCTCCTGGGTTCAAGCGATTCTCCTACCTCAGCTGAGTAGCTGGGATTACAGGCACATGCCTGTAATCAAAACACACACACATACACACACACAAATACAAAAAAATACCCGGCTTTTTGTATTTTTAATAGAGAAAAGATTTCACTATGTTGGCCAGGCTGGTCTCAAACTCCTGACTTCAGGTGATCCACCCACCTTGGCCTCCCAAAGTGCTGGGATTATAGGCACGAGGCACCGTGCCCAGCCGGGTCTGACTGTTTTATCAGGAAAAGCAAAAGCTTTTCTAGAATCTATCAGTTCACTTCTGCATATGTCTATTTGGCATGGGCTGTATCACATGACCCCTGAGCTGCAAGGTATGCTGGGATACTACGGAAGCCTGTCAGAGGTAGAGCCCTGGGAAGGGCCGATAGGGGCTCCAAGCAAAATGTCCACCACCAGAGGTATTACAGAGGTTTGAGAAAGAAATTATGGTGGTCCCAGGGATGATGCATTCTGATAATCATTATCATGGAGAGGAATGTTTAAAGGAAAGGAAAAGAAAAAAAAATCGGACAGTGACATTGAAATGAGGTCCTTAAGTCAGGCCCTAATCCAATATGCACATAAAGGGGAACTTTGGGCACAGAGAGAGAGAGACAGAGCAATAGAGGGAAGATGATGTGAAGCAAAACAGAGCACCATGTAGAGGCAGAGGCAGAGATTGGAATTGTGCTGTCATGAACGGAGGAATGTCTAGGGCTACCAGAATCTCATGAAGGCAGGAAGCATCCTCCCTTCGAGTCTTTGGAAGGAGTGTGGCCCTGCTGACACCTTGATTTCAGACTTCTGGCCTCCACAACTGCAAAACAGTACATTGCTGTTCTAAGCCACCCAGTGTGCGGTAGCTTTCTGCAGCAGCCCTAGGGATGAATGCTCCTGCTAACTCCCGCCTGCCCTTCAAGATGAGTGTTGCTTGGCAGAGGAAGCTGATGCACTGCTTATGTTAGGGGAGGCCCCCACTGTTGGGTGCCCATGTCACCTGTGCGTACTCCATGCCAATGTCTTCCCAGCTCCTGACAGCAAGTGCATGTGGTTCTGTGATGACCCTCATCTCTATAGGTTCTGGATAACCCTCCTCTCTCTATGCTGCTCCTTGGGTAACACCACACCCAAGGAGAATCATGGGACCGCCTCCAGAGAGATTTTCTTAGAGGTGTGGAACAGAAAAAAGAGCGTGTCTCTTCAAATTGCAGGACCTTCCTTACAGTCCCAGGGAAACGTGGCCCAGCATCGTCTTGGTCCATAGCCTGAGCTTACACTCCCAATACAACCACTGCTTGTGCAGCTTCAGACAGTCAGGTTTGCTTTACCTGATCTCACTGGCCTCATGTTTATTCTCTTACTTTCAGTGTCAAAAGGATTTATCTTGCTCCTTTTCCCAAGATCAGGGGATAAGGAATGCCTTGATGTTCTCATTTGTAAAATGGGGCTAATAACACCTCCTATAGTTGTCCGTGAGGACCACAGAAAGTAATGTCTTCTCTGAAAAGTGTAAAAGGGTAAATGACTTCGTCACATGATGTTAACAGCGATTATTCCCAGAGATGGCTGTAAGCTCCCTGAGGACAGAGGTGCTCTGTGTAAATCTAGTCTGTCTGCCGAGGCTTAGTGGTCGACATAGACTATACCAAGAGTAAATGTGTTTTTTAAATTAAACTTAAATCAATTCATTAAGCATTGCTAAATTGGAAAACCTTGTGAATATACAGATCCAGTAGTTAAGAGTCTACTGGGAGAGATGGCATTATAATTACAATAAGTGTGGAACTTGGAATAATGTAATTGAAATAATGAAATACAATCCTCCTTAATATTACACTGTATATATTCATTGACTTATAGACTGAGCTCTTTATCTTGTTCACTGCTGTGGCTTTAGCGCCTTTTCAACAGTGGTGCTTGGCTTTTGGTAGATGGTCAACAAATGTGTATTAAGTATATGAATTGATAGAATAGAAGGGTCTGCTGTGAAGAGTGTGATTTGCTGTCTTTGATGGTGGACAAGGAAGGTTTCCTGGTGGAAGAGATAACTTGAGTTGGGTTTTGATAAATGAATAGGAGTTTCCCCAGACACACGGAGGAGGCAGAATGGAAGGGAAGAGGGGTTTTCCAGGAAGAGGCACTGAAGGGCAAGACCTCATTGCTTCTTTGATACTCCAATGCCGGCTTCCTTTGGGTTGGACTCTGATGGATCTAATCGAGGATTAGGATGGATGGTAGGTGGGAACGTATTTAGAAGGATCCCCTCTGATTTTTCTCCTTCCTCCTATTTATATTTCCCTCTGTCTTTCCCACCTCTTTGGTGATGAGGAAGGAGCTGTGTCCTGCTTTGAAACCTATTCACAACATAGTGGACCTACCACAAGTGTCTTATTGTAAATGGATTCACTTTTACTGCAGTTACTTTAATGGCGCCTAAATGATAAATGTTAATAAAAAAGCATTTTTGCTTGGGAAAGCACAATGGTGTTAGCCTGCCAGACTGCAAACGTTATTTGCTTTATGGAAGGGGATTTCAAATAAGGGGTTTTGGTGGTTGTATTTTTGCCTCAACGGTTATTTATAGAGAAAGTATGGGCCATTGCATGTTTATAGTATCTCTTTTTTATGGATGCCCAAGTTATTATTTTTTATTGGTTTGGGTACTTATTTTGCACATTTGTAAACAATTATGTAGTTACACAGCTGTTGTACCACAGAGGCCATATGCATTTCCATGTTAAGAGAAAATTCCATGAGGGATTCTCACTGGATACCATCATAAAAGAATTATTGTGGTGCCAAAAAAATTTCAAAAAACGACTAGCTCAGAAGTTATCTTTGGGTTTTTACAGTATTTGGAGTTAAATGAATTTAATGCTTTTTTGCTCACTTCAGAGTTGGAGCCAAGCTTTATCACTGAATAGGAGGGTTCTGTTTCCCACATGTGAGTAGAAAACATGATGTTTAACAAAAATGAATTTGCCAGTCAGAAAAATTTGTCTTTTAAAAAATTAGTACACTGAGTCCAGCACGGGTGGTCCATGCCTGTAATCCCAGGTACTCTGGAGGCTGACGTGGGAGGATCCCTTGAGCCCAGGATTTTGAGGCTGCACTGAGCTATGATCATACCACAGCACTCCAGCCTGGGCAACATAGTGAGACACTATATAGCTAGCTTAGGAGACTTCCGGTGTTTCTGAAGGATTTTTTTTTAAAGGAAGTATTCATTTAGGTGACACATGTTTATTGAGACACTAATATATGCCAGGAATTATTCTGTTGGTTCCTATGGAGGAGACATGAAGAAAGGCATGGATATGACTGAGGAGGTAAAGGTGAAGAATGGGGGAGGAGTGGATGGAGCTGACTCATGACCTAAAGAAAAATGGCATCTGGGGCTCTTTTGAAATAATCTGCACTAATCACTCATTCACATTTTTTTGAGTCTGTGAGATACTAGGCACTCTGGGTAGCAGGGGGTTTAGGTGAGTGAACCGACAAGCAGAACTTATTTCCAGTGGAGCTAAAGGGTATTGATGAAGACTATGAGCCTCCCATGAGGCACACCTGGTTTCAAATCTAAGCCCATCATGTATCATCTGTGTGATTGTGGTGATCACTTTCCTCCCAAAGCCCGTCTTCTTGCCTCAACCTGACCACTCGGATAGTCAGTGCAGGTGATGTGTTTGGCACACAGCCTGGCACACGGCCTGCCACACAAAATGGGTGACCATGGCTGAACGGTTCTTCTGGGGAGACTTCCCTGTGAAAGCCCCATTAACCTTCCCCGCTCCTTCCTCCTGTGAGACCACCATTTGCTAAATCTTCTATCGGGTGATACGGGATCCAAGAAGGAACAAAAATCAGAAGTTTGCCTTAAAGGAATGCACAGTGTCAGGTGGACAGTCGCATGTGCACTGAAAAAGTCAAGAAACAGTATGACGGCCCTCGAAGGAGGAGTGTCTACATGAAATGCCAATAAATGGGAGATGTGTGTATTGTTAATTAAGAAGGAGAAGGGGATTTTAATATTATTTTAAAAGGAAAGAGACCCCTCAGTGCTTTGGACAAGCATTTTGAATAAGTTAGTCAGGCAAGTTAGATTGCTCTATCTTATACTGGTTTATGAATTTTCATATATACTTAGTTCCTCTGAAGTATATTAGTTACATTTGTAATTTACCAAATGGAAAATATCACTTAGCTTTAAGCTGCATTAAGTTAAGAATGAATTTGTAACCGGGGGTATTATCTTTTCTCTTATTATAAGAAACACCAGTCAAAAACAAAACAAACAGATAAATGAAGGGAAAGAAAGAAAACCTGGCATTTATTGGCAGTATTTTTCTGCAGAATATTTTTTGTTTCCCTTTGCAGTTTTATTCATTTTAAGCACGTTTTCAGCAGTGTTCTACTCTAAGCTAGTCTCAATTCAATTTAAAGTGAAAGGTTTTTTTCAGTTTAGATAATTTACATATAAAAGCGTTACTGTACATTTTATAAAATGACTGTGTTCAGAAAACAACGATTTCAATTTAATCGTATTGTTATTCTGCAAGTTGAAATGCCTCACTCTTGCTTCTTGGTCTTCCTGACAATATTCCTTCTTGTCCTAATTTTAAATGGTTAGTGTTTGAAAATTGATGTGCTTCTTTTAGACTCCACCAGTAAGACTTAAGGCCCACTGTGATTTGTCTGATAGACTTGAAGATTATGTGTGTGTGTGGGAAACAAGGGAATCTTAATCATCTGAACATGACAGGTATATAGATCTTTCTAAATTATTTTTCTTTCTTCTCACAAGAAATTTTGTTTGCCGATGGTCATATCTGTTAACACGAAATCTGAAAACTTACGCATCATTTTATATTTTGAAATTCGCAATTTGCAATGTTATATTTTTTCTTTCTTCTTCTTTTTTTTTTTAATTTTCTTCTGGAGAAATTTCTTTCTTTCCACTTTTAATTTTCTTTCTTTCCACTTTTCTTCTGGAAAAATCCTTAGGAACCAGTTACTGTCTCTCTGGATTTTATATTATAATGTGTCTTTGGGAGATCCAGATGTTTAGGATTTCACACCACCATATTTGTCCTAGGAAACCTGCCAGTGTTTCAAATTCTTGACCCTTGAATTGAATATGAGGTTCTGACTATATAACAGAAAACACCCAAGTTTTATGGTTCTGAAAGCTTGGTTTACACTATGAATTTCCACAAGTCTCTGCTTGTCTCTTCTAGAATTTAGGGTTATTCTCAAACTCTGTTACACAAGCAGTGCCCAAGTGGCTTCCTCCAAAAGCACATTAGATAATTTCTTGGGGAGAGAATAAGCAGCTGTTTAAACAGGAGCCACAAAGATGGATTAAAAATAATTTGGTCCTAACCAAAACTTTCTCCCCCATCCTCAAGACAAAACCAAGAGCTCTTCTCCATCAGCAGGAGAGCCAAGGCGGCGCTAATCAGGACAGTGCCCAGAGGATTGCCTTTCAACTGGTGAATTTACTGTTGCCAACTCCTGCATCTTATTAGTCTATAAGATTGAGATCGTTTATTGGTGATCACTTGTAGATATATATTTATACAAATATCTTAGCCCAGAAGCTCCATAAAGTGTTCTTCATGATTTGGGTACCACATGGGATATGTCCCACAATTGGCAAGTGCCGTAAATATATTATAGGCCATTATGCTTTCTACAGTATCTTTAATTTATATGCCCCATGTCTAAGAAAAAAAGTAGTTTTTCATGATGAAGGTGATGAACAATTTCTTTCCATTATTCTATTTCCCCCTTTTCTTCTTCAGGCTTTAAAGATATCATAATATCATTTACATTTACTGTTTAATTTTTAGGTCTGTGTTTAAAAATCTGTGTAGTGACAACAGTTATTATTATCGTATGAAGATATTGCCGGCTGGAGAGTATTCAGCTGTCAGACAAACTGTTCTCTAAAGTGTTCAGCCATCAGACAGAAACTCTATTGGTGGTGGCAGGGCGGGGGCTGGGAGGAACCAGAGTATTTTCTCTTCTTTAGAAGTCATCAGTGGTAAGTCTAGGGCAGCCTGAACCACTTGTGTTAGAAATATTTTTTATAAAGTAGGACATGTGCTTTGAAATCTGATTCCTCCATCACTGGCTGTGTGACCTTAGAGAAATAAATTGACCTCCCTGAGCCTCTGGGAAATATTGAGTGACCAATAGATCCTCACAGAGTTTCTCTAGGGATCGAATGAAATGAGAGATTATATACAGAGGGCTAGGCACACAGCAGGTGCTCCAAAGACACCCCCCAACTTCCTTTCCTACAAATAAAGAGGCCCAACGTTTTGTCCAAATGAATAGGCAAGTAGAGCAAATGCACACGTGCATAGGAGCTGGAATTGTCGATAACGTCACAGTCTCAGGAAACCCGACTGTGTAAATGTGACTTTCCTTTGCTCCTTTTTGCCCGTTAAGGAGCCTTGTATGTAAAGTATTAAATTAGCATCCAGGCACTTTCTTTTTCCCTAGAAGGTGGTATTTGAATATTAATACTTGTTTTTAAATCAAAAAGCTAAGACTTTGACTGTATTATGTTTTGCTTTACATGCCTTGATTAAGGACATGATTATGACATTCCAGTCCCAAAGGAGACCAAGGAAATGACCAGCACATGACTCAGTCCCTGTCTATTCAGTAGAGGATACCAAGGCACAATGACCACAGCTCCTGTAGTAGTTATGGCCACTGACTCCGGGGTCAGATGGACTTGGGGTTCAGTCCTAGCTCTAGCACGTACTAGTTGTCTGATGTGACTCTGGGCAACTTTACTCAAGGCTCTTGGTCTCAGTTTTCTCATCTGTAAAATGGAGATCATAGTATCTAACTCATGGGAGTGTTTGAAGATTAAATGATGGAGAAAATAGCTGAAAAGTGACTGTATGAAATAAACAGCAGTTATCAAGTACTTGGCATAGTTCCTGTCACATAGGAAGCATCCAGTAAGTAGTGGCATCTGTTGTGATGATGACTGTATTTTATTTCGTGGACTTCAGTAAGAGTACAAAGCGAGGAGTTTTTCTGCCTCTCCAGTAGCTGCAGTATATGTCTGATGACTATGTGGGCTTATCCCCTGGTAGGTATATTGGAAAGACTAACAAGAGTAGAAGAGGGATGTAACTGGAGCGTGATTTAAAGGAACTACAGTTTGATTGCTTTGTTTTTTCCCTCTAAATAAAGGAATAGAAGATCATGTGAAGTGCTGGGTGTGGTGGCTCATGCCTGTAATCTCAGCACTTTAGGAGGCCAGGGCAGGAGGATTGCTTGAGCCCAGGAGTTTGAGATCAGCCTAGACAACATAGTGAAAACCTTATATCTGCAAAAAGTATAAAAATTAGCCAGGTGCGGTGGCTCACGCCCGTAGTCCCACCTATTCGGGAGGCTGAGGCAGGAAGATTGCTCCAGCCCAGGAATTTGAGGCTGCAGTGAGCCGTGATCACACTGAGGCACTCCAACCTGCGTGACAGAGCAAGATTCTGTCTCAAAAAGGAAAATGATGTGAGGAAGCCAGGAATGATGAGTACTGGGATTAAACTAGGTTAAGGCTTGTTCAGTAAAACTGAAAGACCATCCAGTCAACTGCTGGCCTGCTACTGGTATTCACTAATAGAACATTTCCCTCTGATTGTCAGGCTTCCTTAGCAGCTACAGAACATTTATTTTCTTCTTTATATTGTAAGTTTATGCCACTGCAACATATTAGAATCAACTGGGAAGCTTTTGAAAAGTCCCAGCATGATGAAGCATGGTCACTTGCCTTTGGAGTCAGTGTTTGTCAACATGGCTTTTCCTAAAGAGCCTTCCCCTATGAGAAGTGAGGCAGGAGAAGGCGGAGTGACCACAAGATATCCTGATGGTGCCAGGCTATTATTATAAGTGAACCGAAGCCACAGTAGAAGTCTGCTTCCTTGTTCTTATCTGCATGTTTCCTTCCAGCCTCATCTTCTTTTCATGCTTCCCCATCCCCAACCCCCACACTACTTCTACCTTGATTCCCACCCTTCTTTTCTACCTCTCAGGGATTTTGAGAACATCCTGTAATGTCAGAAAAACCTTTCTGCTAATTTGGCCATTGGGGTGCTCTCTGGGTGCGCTCCTGACAGTTGTTTATTGCGTTCCCACCTCTGCCAAGGTCACAAATGGAACTTGCTTCTTGTTCTTGTATCACTCAGACTGAGCAGTTGATGTAACAGATAACCCCCAAATTTCAGTGATTTCACATTTAATCTGTAAAAAATGAGGCTTTGTTTATAGCCCCAAAGACAGTCTAGTTTGGGTTCTTTCAGGACCTAGACTTCACCTGCCCAGTGGTTTCACCATCCATCCCCCCGTGGCCTCCATGGTACCCTCTGATTGAGGCTCAGCAGGAGCAGGAGAGGATGCAGAGGGAGAGGATACATGTAGTACATGTTTTCTGGGCCAGAACTGGAAGCAGCATACCTCAGATCCAGCCTCTTTCCCTTGGCAAAAATTCAGGATGTGCAGGATGAGGAGGAAAATGGGAGTAGTGACTGTTTAGCCAGTCTTTGCCACATGCTGGTTCAGATCTCACCCCTTCATTTATAACCTATAATTAAACTATAGTGAGTACCTGTCACTGGTTGAGCAGTCTTCTGGGGCCTCTGGTTACCAGCAATGAAAAAGCCCCATTTGGTAAAATGTAGTAGTTGGATTCATTATCTCTGAGATTAACTTGCGTAAAACAGAGAGAGTTTTCATTGATGTAACTTTTAGCAACAACTCCTAAAATAATTTTTTTCCTTCATTCATGCTTTTCCTTATTCCAGAAGAAGATAAGGTAAATGGTTTTTAGCACATTGCACCCCCGGCTCTGAGCATATTGCATCATCATTATAATAAATGTTTACAGTTACTGATAATATTTTAGTTCTTTATCGACATTATTACAGTCCATTATTTACAGTCCTTACATTATTTAGGAGCGGAATTTGGGGACATGGACCCAGTTATGTGAAGTCCTCTAGTGCATTGACAAAAATCCAGAGCTGGGAAAGCATTTCCATGCAGTTCTCTCTCAGTTTACATCAAAATCATCTCATCACCCTTGAGATTGAAGCTCACACTCTGTAAGCTCTGAATAAATATTAACCATCTCCTGAACTCTCAAGGAGACATTTTCTGGGGAGCAGTGATTTGATGATTTGATGAAGTGTTTTTTGTGTGTGGAGTTTTTCAGACATAGCTCCATCTGATTCTTATCTCTAAGAGTTCCTCAAGGGTAATTGTATTGCTTTGTTTTTCCTTGCATCTCTGGAGGCTGAGCACCTAGTTGTGATTCCAGGTACATAGTAGGTATTTTTACAGGTGCTTGTTGCATTAATGCACTTTATTGGTGATATGTTTTGGCTCTGTCCCCACCCAAATCTTATATTGAATTGTAGCTCCCATAATTCCCATACGTTGTGGGAGGGACCGGGTGGGAGAATATTGAATCATGGGGGGCAGTTTCCCCCATACTGTTCTTGTAGTAGTGAATGAGTCTCATGAGATCTGATGGTTTTATCAGGAGGAAACCCCTTTTACTTGGCTATCATTTTCTCTTGCCTACTGCCATGTAAGACATGCCTTTCCCTTTCCACCATGATTGTGAGGCCTCCCCAGCCATGTGAAATTGTGAGTCCATTCAACTTCTTTTTCTTCATAAATTACCCGGTCTCAGGTATGTCTTTTTTTTTCCTTTTTTCTTTTTTCTTTCTTTTTTTTTTTTTTTTTTGAGACGGAATTTCACTCTTGTTGTCTAGGCCGGAGTGCAGTGGCACAATCTCAGCTCGCTGCAACCTCCACCTCCCAGATTTAAGCAATTCTCTTACCTCAGCCTCCCAAGTAGCTGGGATTACAGGCATGTGCCACCACGCCCAGCTAATTTTGTATTTTTAGTATAAACAGGGTTTCACCCTGTTGGTCAAGCTGGTCTCAAACTCCTGACCTCAGGTGATCTGCCCGCCTCAGCCTCCCATAGTTGGGTATGTCTTTATCAGCAGCGTGAAAACAAACTAATAAAATTGGTTTCTTAGGGGTGATGGCTTAAAACAACAGGAATGTATGGTCTCACAGTTCTGAAAGTGAGAAGTCCAAAATCAAGGTGTCGGCAGATCCATGCTCTGTCTGAAGGCTCCAGGATGATCTGATCCGTGCCTTTGTCTCAGCTTCTGGCATTGCAGGCAGTGCTTGGTGTTCCTTGGCTTGTAGGTGCTGCACTCCAATCTGCCTTTGTCACTGTATGTCATTCACACTGTGTCTCTCTGTCTCTATTCCTTTTCTTTTCTTTTTTCTCCTTTCCTTGTCCTTTCTCCTTTCCTTTTCTTTCCTCTTCCCTTCTTTTCTTTTCTTTCTTCTTCTCTTCCTCCTTCTCCTTCTCCTCCTCCTTCTTCTCCTTCTCCTTCTTTCTTCTTTCTTTCTTTTACTCCTCCTTTCCCCTCCCTCCTCTCTCTCTCTCGCTCTCTCTCTTTCTCTCTTTCTCTCTCTCTCTCTCTCTCTCTTTCTCTTTCTGTCTCTCTCTCTTTTTCTCTGTCTTTCTCTCTCTCTCTCTCTCTCTCTTTCTTTTTTTGGAGACACAGTCTTGCTCTGTCACCCAGGCTGGGGTGCAGTGGCACGATCATGGTTCACTGCAGGCTTAACCCCCTGGGGTCAAGTGATCCTTCCACCTCAGCCTCCCAGGTAGGTGGGACCACAGGTATGCACTACCACACCTGGCTAGTTTTTAAATTATTTGTGGAGATGGGGCGGGGGGTGTCTCCCTGTGTTGGCCAGGCTGGTTTCAAACTCCTCGCCTCAAGGGATTCTCCTGCCTCAGCCTCCCAAAATGTTAAGATTACAGGCGTGAACCACTGCACCCAGCCTATCTTAATTCGACACACAGTAGTGATTTTTGTTCCGCCATGGGATGGTAGGTAAATTAATGGAGGAAGGGAGCCAGCTAAACAATTTATTTGAGCAAATAAAGCCCTAGGTTGTGTTTTTTGCCAGGGCATGCTGTGGTTGAATTTCCCTCTGGTAGGAGTGGCATGGGGCAGTGAGGAGGTAGAGTCCAGAATAACTCTGTGGAAATAGTGGACTCTCAGTTTCTTCATCTGTAGAGTGGGAGTTGGGGGAAGGTGGGTTGGGAGTTGAAATGGCCACTGGGTATCATTTCCGTGGCTGGCTCTGACCTGTTAGGACTGTCTGCACACAGTGCTGAGCTTTTGTGTTTTTGGTCATCCCAGTGTGCTTTTCCCTTCTCCTAAGAGCAGCCCTCTACATCTTCCATAGTGTAAGCTGCTTTACTCCAGCACGTGGCATCGCCAGTCCCAGTGCCACTGGCAGACCATGCAGATTGCATCTATGGAATATAAAAAATGAGGCCTAGTGGGGCGCGGTGGCTCACACCTATAATCCCAGCACTTTGGGAGGCCAAGGTGGGCAGATCACTTGAGGTCAGGAGTTTGAGACCAGCCTGGCCAACATGGTAAAACCCCGTCTCTATTAGAAATACAAAAATTAGCTGGGTTTGGTGACACATGCATGTAATCCCAGCGGCTCAGGAGGCTGAGCAGGAGAATCACTTCAACCCGGGAGGCAGAGGTTGCAGTGAGCTGAGATCCAGCCTGGGCGGCAGAGCAAGACTCCACGTCAAAACAAAACAAACCAAGTGAGGCTCCCCATCAGCATGCCTTTGCCATTGTACTCCGGTCTTGGTGATGTGAAGACGTCACCCCAGAACCGCCAGGGTACATGTTGCCCAGCCCACAGCCAGTCCCAGTGAAAGCAGAGATGAGAGAGAAAGGAGGGACGCTGGGTCTGGGTCCTGAGTTCCAGTCTCTGGGAGCCCTGGCACTGCTGCTCTAGTTCATGAAATATTCCCTTTGATTCTGTGAACTCTTTCATACCTTTCCCTAAAATTCTTCTTTTTGGCTTAAGTCAAGCTTCTTTCAATAACAACAGAAAGGTTAATAGTAGTGCTGTGTAGGGAGGACTTTGGACTTGGGACTGGACTCCATGGGAAAGGTCAGCCCGTTGTCTCCCTGGTGGTGAGACAGGGAATGGGAAGGTGTGTCCTACCTGTGTGCCTGCCTTGCTCTATATCAGTGCTCCTTGGATATTTTGGTGTAGGGACTCTAAACTTTTAGTAATTATCCAGGACCCAAAAGAGCATTTGTTTATCTGGGTCATTTTTACTGATATTTATCATACTAAAAATTAAAATAGAAATAATCAAATTCTTTATTAATTCATTTAAAAATAAGAAACCTATTACATGTTAACGTAGATAACTCCCTCCTTCCCTCCCTCCCTTCCTTTTTTTTTTTTTGTTTGAGAAAGAATCTCACTCTGTCACACAAGCTGGAGTGCAGTGGCCCAGTCACAGCTCACTGCAGCCTCAGCCTCCTGGGTTCAAGTCATTCTCCTGCCTCAGCCTCCTGAGTAATTGGGACTACAGACACATGCCACTACACCTAGTTGATTTTTGTATTTTGTGTAGAGATGGGGTCCCACTGTGTTGCCCAGGCTGGTCTCAAACTGAACTCCTGAGCTCAAGTGATGCTCCCCGCTTGGCCTCCCAAAGTGCTAGGATGATAGGCATGAGCCACCACGCCTGGCCATGAATAACATTTTTATGAAATTTAACCATACTTTCAAACAAAGACAAAAGTGGCGTTGTGCTACATTTCTGTTCCAATGCTTGGCCTCCTAGAAGACAGCCCGATTCTCACTTCTGTTCCTGCATTCAGTCTCTTGTGATATCACACGTCATGTGGCCTCTGAAAAACTCCACTGTCTTGTTGTGAAAGAATACAAGTAAGAAGTCAAGTGACACCTTAGCATTCTGAAGAAAAGAGCTTTGACCTCACAGAGCTTCTGGAAGGGTCTCAGAGACAGCCCTGAGGGTCCCTTGACTGCACTTTGACAACCACAGGTCTACACGGTCTGTACAGCCTTTTCCAGTTTTCACATCCTATGATTCCAAGGGGGAAAACAATCTTCTTTGTAAAGATAGTTAAGTGTCATTGTGTCCTTGTCTACACTCAGCTGCTAATATGCTGTGGGACCTTCGGTATGTCACTTAAACCTTGTATTCCAGTTTCCTCCTTGTTACATGGAGGTCACAAGAATAACAAACTATGCATAGGTCACCTAATTTAGTCATTCCAACTGTGTGGAGAGGTAGAGGATTATGATGGACTTTATTTCCTATGTGAGAAGCATTGGCTTTAGCCAGAGTGTAGTGGATTGTAGGGTCATCCACCTAAAGATATCCCACCTCACCAGAGATATCCCTAAAGATATCCTGCTGGGTGCAGTGGCTCATGCCTGCAATCCCAACATTTTGAGAGGCTGAGACAGGTGGATTGCTTGAGCTCAGGAATTCGAGACCAGCCTGGCCAACATGGTGAAACTCTGTCCCTACAGAAAATAAAAAATTAGTCAGACATGGTGGTGCATGCCTGTTGTCCCAGCTGCTTAGGAAGCTGAGGTGGGAGGATTGCTTAAGCCTGGGAGATTGAGGCTGTAGTGAGCTATGATTGCACCACTGCATTCCAGCCTGGGAATGCAGAGCAAGACCCTGCCTCAAAATATATATATATATACACACACACACATATATACATATACATATATATATGCGTATCCTAAGTCCTGTAACCTATGGATATGCCCTTCCTTGGAAAAAGTACGTTTGTAGAACGCAAGCATCCTTATGGGAGAAGGTCAGACGGAGATTTGAGAAAGACAGAAGAGGAGGAGGCCATGCAAAGATAAAGGCAGAGGGTGACGTTATGCAGCCACAAGCTCAGATATGTCTGGAGCCCTCAGGTGCTGGAAGAGACACAGCAAGATCTCTTCCAGGGCCTCTGGAGGAAACACAGTACTGCTAACTCCTTCATTTGGGATTTCTGGCTTCCGGAACTGGACAAGAACAAGCTTCTGTAGTGTGTCGCCACCCAGTTTGTGGTAATTTGTTACAGCAGACATAGCAAACTAACGCAAATGGGCTTTGCTCTAAGTCCCTCAGCTGCTAAGGGTCAGAAACAGGATTTGAACCTACAGTTTAGATGCCTGAGTCTGCTGTGCAGTGCTTCCTCCCTGATAGTGAAACCACTGTGATCCCAAACCCAGAGGAGTCTATTTAGGTTTAAACAAGACTATGAATGTAAAGAGACACAGTGTGATGCCAGATCCAGAGCAATCCAAGCTCATAGTTTCCTCATCCCTCGAACCTGCCACCGTGCGACATCATGCTTGTGTTACTTCCAGTTGTTTCATATGATAAATAACATAGTGTCCTTGATATATCCATCTTTTAGTTGTCTACATGGCGGTGGTGGCATTTTACTCCTTACTATAAATGCTTAAGGATTCCTTAGCTTTAGGGAATGAAACTACTTGGGCAAGAATATAAAGTTTTGTTCTATTTTATTTTAAAGCTCTGGTTACCTATGGTCAAGTTGCTTTCCAAAAAGTGCCTATGTCAGGATGATCTTATGAACAAGCTTAGTACCTCGATTTTATCCTCCCATCCTTTTTTCCTCCTTCCTTCCTTCCTTCCCTCTCTGCCTCCTTCCTTTTCTTCCCCTTTCCTTCCTTCCAGCATTTTCTTATAAGCCACGTGCTGAGATGTACCAGGCACACTAGCTCTATAACTAAGATGTTTCCTAGGACTCATCATTCACGTGAGTCCCGGAGAAATACATCTTTTGTTTGTCTGTTTGTTTGTTTTTTTGAGACAGAGTCTTGTTCACGCTGGAGTGCAAGGGCACCATCTCGGCTCACTGCAGCCTCAACCCCCTGGGCTCAAATGATCCACCCACCCCAGCCTCCTAAGTAGCTGGGGACCACAGGCACATGCCACCATGCTGGGCAATTTTTTTTTTTTTTTTTTTTTTTTAGTAGAGACAAGGTCTTGCCATGTTGCCCAGGCTGGTCTCGAACTCCTGGGATCAAGTGATCCTCCCTGCTTATCCTCCCAAAGTGCTGGGATTACAGGTATAAACCACCAACCCAGCATCAGGAGAAATAAATCTTTTAGGAAAAAAAAGTAACGTAATTTTCTCTTGTGGCTTATCACTTGGAATGTGGAGAGTCATTTCCGTTAGGGAACCACCAGGAATCTTGGCAACTTAGCAGCCACAGGAGATGCAGAAACTGAGTGGTGATTTAAAATTTCAGATCACTTTCTTTGTTCCCCCAGTATAACAAATTATTATAATTCACAAAGTAACTCAACTTGCAGTATCAAATCAACTGCAGAGCAGCTGACATTGATGTTACCATATTACCCAACACATTATGTTTGGTGTTAAGTTAAGAAAATGTTGACTTTATTTGGTGTCATGGGTGGGAAATTGCTTGCTTTTGTTTTTTGAGTGAATCTGGTGTAACTGGGCTGTGTAAGCCATGGGAGTCCTAACCCTTTTTGGGCAGCTGAGACCGTGGCTAACATTTGATTATCTGTATTAAAGATAGGACCTGATATTTGACATGGAAGTGTGATGTGTCCAAGGTTAGACCTGAGGTAAGAATGTACAGTACAGAGGCAGGCTCACATGAAGCTGCCAATTCCTCTGCTTTTTCAGATGGAGCCTCAACGATTTCTGTACCTTTTTATAGATTGCCTGACTTCAAAGATGCACACTAATACTACAACTCCTTGGGAAATCTTTCTAGCACTGATTCCTTTGTATCTTCAGTGTTTCAACATAGACTTGTTACAAAGAAAAGGAATATAAGCCTCTGTTCTTTCGTTTTTCCCTTTGTTAATTTCTTTTTCCTTTCATTCCTTCTCATCTGTCCCTTTCTTACCTTCCTCCTCGTTTATTTGGACTTTTTCGGTTGTGAAGATCAGTACCTTGAAATTCAGAATAGATGGCATGAAGAACTTCAGCTTTGCATTCAAGAACTCATGTATATGATCAAGCACCGCCATGATCATTATCGAGTGGAAAGGCCGTCAGAAGAGGGAGATGAGGCCAGGGTGCAGACTGGGCAGTAGTTCCCTGCCATGAATCCACTCTGCAGTTGTTTTACAACATGCAACAAAAACTAAAGTCTAATATCACTCCCCAGTGCCTATTTTTTTATTTTTTATTTTTTTAGAGACAGGGTCTTGCTTTATAGCCCAAGCTGGAGTGCAGTGGTGCCTTCATAGCTCATTGCAGCCTTGAACTCCTGGGCCCAATTGATCCTCCTGCCTCAACCATCTGAGTAGTTGGGACAACAGGTATGTACCACCATGCCCAGCGAATTTAAAAAAAAAGCAACTAATAATAATAAACTTTTTGTAGAGAAAGGGTCTTGCTATGTTGGTGAGGCTAGTCTCAATCTCATGCCCTCAAATGATCCTTCTACCGTGGCCTCCAAATGTGCTGGGATTACAGGTGTGAACCTGCAACCCCAAAAGTTGAATTTGGGCCTCCCTTACTGTCTTACTTAAAACTAATTAGAATATAGTACAAGTGACGCTGCAGACTCCTGAAGATAGGTCATAAAAGATGATGCGGCTTCCATCTGGTTGTGTCTCTCAGTCATGGGATGCTACCCTCGGAATTTGGCCATCATGCTGTGAGGACGCTCAATCTAGCGTAGGTAGAAAGACCTGAGAGGCCCAAATGGAGAGGAATTGAGGCCACCAGTCATAGTCAGCTTCAGTCATCAGGCAGGAAGTGAACAGCTGAGCCCTCAGATGATTCCAGCTTCTAAACACTGTGAAGCAGAGGCTGACTGTGCTCTTGGTGCCATATTCAAATTCCTGACCCACAGAATTCATGAACAGCACAAGTGGCAGATTTATACTTCAAAGTCTTTGGGTGATTTGATGAAGATATGGTAACTGGACTATGCTCTAATCAATAATCTTAGCTAAGATTTATCAGAAGTTAAACCTGTATACTTAACTAACCACCTCTATAGGTGCAAACATATATGAATTCAACGAAATTTGACTCAACCCCCTGAGTTAATTTAAATAAGGGAGGCCCAAATTCAACTTTTGGGGTTGCAGTGGAAATTGTATACTCCCGTCTGGATTGTTTTCTTATGGTTTTGGAATCTCTGGCAGGTAGAAGTTACTATTTCTGTAACTCTTAGGCAGGGCTTAGGAATTATCTCCCTTAGGTTTGACTTCTTTCTTTCTTGAGAATGAGCGCTGTGTTTTGTAAGAGTAAAGAAGTGGCATTTATTCTATCGTCACGGCATTACTGAGCTTAAGTGGATGGCTCTTTATTTTCTTCTCATCTTTTCTTTTCTAGTCTTTGTCAGGACCTATTCCTTTACCCCTCTTTTCTTTTACAGTTTTCACATTTTCATAATGTAAAAGCATATTTCCCAAACTTTCATGTTTTTCATCCCATTTGCTCTGCTGTTATATCATTCATTTTTAATTATGTTCGAATTTACTTATCTTTTTATGTATAGCTATTTATAAATAAGGTTCTGTAATACTAGAGTACATAGAAGAGTGATATCATTTGCCATAAATACAAAGTATCCATGAAAATAAATATAATGCCAGCCTGGGCAACATAGTGAGATCACTGTTTCTACAAAAAATAGTAAATTAGCTGGGTGCGATGGTGTGTGTCTATAGTCTCAGCTTCTCAGAAGGCCAAGGCGGGAGGATCCCTTGAGCCCAGGAGGTTGAGGCTGCAGTGAGCTATAGTCATACCACTGCACTCCAGCCCAGGCAACAGAGTGAGACCCTGTCTCAAAAAATCACTAACCGGGCATGATGGCTCATGCCTGTAATCCCAGCACTTTGGGAGGACGTGGTGGGTGGATCACAAGGTCAGGAGATCGAGACCAGCCTGGCCAACATGGTGAAACCCCATCTCTACTAAAAATACAAAAAAAATTAGCTGGGTATGGTGGTGCGTGCCTGTAGTGCCAGCTACTCGGTAGCCTGAGGCTGGAGAATGGCTTGAACCCGGGAGGCAGAGGTTGCAGTGAGCTGAGGTCACGCCACTGCACTCTAGCCTGGGCGACAGAGTGAGGCTCCATCTCAAAAAATAAATAAGTAAATAAAATAACCAACTAGGCTAGGCACAGTGGATCACGCCTGCCATCCCGGCACTTTGGGAGGCCAAAGCAGGAGGATCCCTTGAGCCCAGGAGTTGGAGACCAACCTGGACAATGTACAGAGACCTCATCTCACAAAAAATAAAACAGCTTGGCATAGAGGCACACCTGTGGTCCCAGGTACTTGGGAGGCTGAGGTGGGAGGATCCTCTGCACCCAGGTAGCCAAGGCTCCAGTGAGTCGTGATCATGCCACTGTGCTCTGGCCTGGGTGTTGAAGTAAGATCCCGTCTAAAAAAAAAAAAGAAAACCTAAATAAATCATCCATCCATCCATCTATTCATACACACATACGTAAAATGAAAACCAAAGCAAAAGAGTAGTATTAAATTCTAGTTAGATACTTCTGATTTGCAGTGACTGAAATTGGAGTGTTAGGTGTTAAAGACAGGCATCAAAATGAGACTCTTGTTTTTTTTTTTTTTTTATAAGTACAAGGATTGCAAGATACCTGAAAAGGGAATATTTTTCCCCCATGGGCATCTCAGGAGGGTCGCCTCAGGTATAAGCTTAGGAGTCCGGAGTTTGTTATCAATGTTTATATGACTGTTTGGCCCCTAACACCTTGCTCATGATAACCCTAA